>NC_059157.1:69996405-70285658 GCF_019923935.1 Bubalus bubalis
TTGCTATTGTATGTAGCAATTTTATCTTTCAAACAAAAATTAAGGTTAAAATGAGTCAGAAATTAATAAAGCAGTTATTTTTCTTGGTTCCTACAGGAGAGGTTTGAGGCAATAGCTTTAAATTTTTTATCACCATGACCTTATATCATTTTTACATGTTTGATATTGCTCACTGGATTACAGTTATGAATAGTAGTAATAATCTGATGCTAGGTCTTGTCTTATTTTCTAGGATTTTAGAATTATATTTATATATAAGTTAAAAAACTATGACTGTGAGCGGTTCATTTGTTTTTACACATGTTTTTAAGTTCTAGTCTTCAAATGTCACTTCTTGTCCCCCCTCCATACTTTTTCATTTCTAAAATCAAGTCGCTATTTGTAAATATTTTTGTTCTTTGGATTATGTCTGCTGCTTTTCAGCCTCCTAGGATCCCTGATGAAAATGCACAGTGCTTGGATTTCTCAAAGTTTACATTTTAAACTTAGCAAATACTTGAACTTTATTTAAAGTTTAGTTGCAAAGTGATAAGTACTCAGTAATGAGGATTTTTATGAGGAAGGATAGAAGAAAAGCCTTTATTGATTTGAATTGTATTTGTAGATATTTGTGTGTGTGTGTGTGTGTGTGTGTGTGTGTGTGTGTGTGTCTGCACAAGCTCACTCATATTCAACTCTTCACAACCCCATGGACTGTAGCCTGCCAGGCTCCTCCATCCATGGGATCTCCCAGGCAAGAACAGTGGAGTGAGTTGTGATTTCCTTCTCCCGGCATCTTCCCAGTACAGGGATCGAACCTGCGTCTCTGCCTCTCCTTCATTGGCAGGTGGATTCTTATGGCTGCATCACCCAGGAAGCCCCTAGAAGTTCTTATCTGTACTATTTACCACTCATAAGTGATGAGAGAACAGGCAGGGTCCACGTTGCCTCCTGCTCTCAAGGAAGATATGGTAGAGGGATATTTGGAAAATTGGACTTTGGGTGTATTAAAGAAAAAGTGATTAATGGGTTGGTCAGATGTTTTCTAAAATAATTACTACATCAAGCACAGAATAGTTTGTCCTTGGGCCTTCTATAAGAGCTTCTTTAGCTGTTTATTATGGCCTGATAAATGAATACAACAACAGTACTATGATAATTCACTGATGTATCTATCACTTTGTTGAAAATGTGGTTTCCATGCCAAGAACAAATATAAAAAATAGCATTCGATCTCTGTAGCACAGCTAATCACAGTGTAACCTGTGTCCATCAATTGATCTTTTGGAGGAATTAAAGCAAATTCAAAAGAAAGATTATCATGTGCAAACAATGAGAGTTTAGATATCTTGCTTACTGGCCTAGGGTCCCTTTATCCTTCCTGCAGCGTTTACTTTTTGTATCAGGAGTTAATTAAGGTGAAACATGAGGTAATTAGAGCTAATCCTACTGGCCTCCTGCTGGCCTGTTGCCTCCTAGGCCATTGCCTGAACCAAACCATGTTCACCGTTTAAGAAAAGCAGATTTTTGTAAAAGGAGTGCTCATGCTTCTTTTTGACATGATTCCTAATCTTTAAGACTGTTCTTATTATTTTTAAAAATAGAGTCTTTGCACAGAAAAATTGCAAAAATGATCATGTTCTTCTACAGGTTTGATTTTTTTTTAAAAGACTATTTTATTAATATGTACCTAGGCACTGACAAGATTATAGAGTTACATTTGGCCACATTACATGTTGCTAGCAGATTAACTGAAATTTGTAGTGGTATAAATCTTTAGTTTTGATTATGCTGGAAAGTTATGCCCTTTTCCGTAAATTATTTTCCTTTAACAGATATGTCAATGAATTATGAATTTAAGAATGTGTCATAGGAATTGAATTGTGGAGAGAAGGGGATGAGAAAAAACCCCAAACCTGCCCTGAATTGCATTCAGGTGTTTTATCCTTGAGACCCATTCCAGCCCTTATGATGCAATAAATAGATCTGTTAGGCAGTAACTGACTTCTCCTTAGGACAAGTATACCTCTGTGTGTTGAGCATGTTTATTCCATAAGAGGTTGTGTGTGTGTGTATTGACTATGTTCGTTCCATAATAAGCTGTGTATGTGGTGAATCTATTTTTGCTTTTTCAGTGAAAGAAATAATAAAAAGATTTAATATCCTTGTTAAGTTTCTCTAAGTTGAAAGGAAAGCACGTGCCCCTTTATAGAAACCCTAGTCTTCTCATTTACCAACCATAATAGAATCTGTACTCTTGCCAAAAAGCATTTTATTAGGTTGTTAAGATTTTAGAATTGACAGACCTGGTATATTAATTAAACAGCAAATTGCTGGTAAGCAGTCATGGCATTTATAGAGGAGGGTACTTATAGAAGGACTCAAATCTCCTCTGTCATAGTTTAGAATACCCTATCAGGTTCTGGGCTAAAAAATTTCTATTATCGTAAATTTATTTTTGTTTGTTTTCCCAATTGCCCTCAGAGTTTTAACTTCTATTTAGACTACATTGATTTATCCTTTTCTGTCTTTTAGATGTGCTTTATAAGAATTGTTTGTGCTTGCATCTTGAGTATATATAAATTTTTAAGTCTTTTACTGAGATTAAAATCATTTCTGTGGAATAAACCATTAAAGATTACAGAGCAGCTATACTGCAACAAGTTGCTAATTCATATCTTCTGTCTGACCCTCTGAAGCACTTCATATTTATGTGGCCAAATCATAAACTCTTCTTTAGTAGTCTATTATGTAACTTCCAAGGTCTTACTGTTTTTCATGAAAGAAAAAACATTATTTTCATTCTACAGGCTTAGGCTTTAAGGCTAATAGAAACACAGGAGAAGAGTGTGTGTGTGTGTGTGTGTGTGTGTGTGTGTCTTTAGTGAATTTGATGTCATTCCCTTAAAGTGGAAGTGGGATCTTTTCTCTGCAAAATTGCAGAGAGCATTTGCACTGTGGCATTTAAGGATATATCAGATGAGATTTTCTATCGATCCCTGTGGCAGGGATGAATGCCCTGAGAGAATAAACGAGCCGCCTTTATGAGGCTCCCTGTCATCAAGGATTTAGCTGTTTCATTTGCAGATTCCTGTAAATGTTCACCAGATTCATGACCAGTAATTTTCACTGGAGAAAGACTGTACCATGGTTAAGCAAATGACTCTTTGTCATTAATAGTTTCAAATAGCTTAAAAAAATGTTCTGATAACTCAGTTGATTCTGACGAAGTTATAGAGTAGAACCCAACTACAGTTTGTCTCTAGCCAGTATTTCCAATTATCAGGCCAAGGAAAGGACCATAGTAAATAATATGTACCCCCTCCCAGCCTACCCATATACACGCACACACTAATTCAGATCGTATAGTTTTTCAATATAAATTTTAAGTTGAAATCTAGAGATGTTCATATTTACAATAGCAGAATAAAAATACCTATTAACCAGAAACTACTCCCTATAGTTAAGTTTATATGTACTGGCCTTCACTTCCTTAATTAACCTTCTAAGTGATCAGTAAATCGCTTGTAATAACTAATTTGCATGTTTTGGTAAAAAGGTAATACTTGATGATGTAAGGTATGAGTACCTACTGGTGTAGCAAAATAGGTTTTGAATTAACACTGAATGCAGCCGTCTTCAAAGTTCTTCAGACATGACAGATGAATGAATTAATACATGTCTGTGAGATCTGTTTCTATATATTCAAGTTTTTAGTGAAACTAATACTTAAATTGTTGTTGTTCAGTCACTGTCATGTCCGATTCTTTGCAACCCCATGAACTGACAGCACGCCAGGCTTCTCTGTCCTTCGCTATGTCCAGGTGTTTGCTCAAACTCATGTTCATTGAGTCAGTGATACCATCCAACCATCTCATCCTCTGTCGCCCTCTTCTCCTTTTGCCTTCAATCTCAAAATATCCAGCATCAGAATCTTTTCCAGTGAGTTACCTTTTTTCATCAGGTGCCCAAAGTATTGCAGCTTCAACTTCAGCATCAGTAGTTCCAATGAATATTCATTATTGATTTCCTTTAGGATCGACTGCTTTGATCTCCTTACTGTGCCCACCTTTAATATAAGGCTTCCATTTCTAAAATATTTATTCCAACTATTAGTCTTAATATTTCATTAAAAGTGTATTAGGAAAACCTGTAGCTCATTTTCTTGGTCTGCATTGGTTCTGGTAGGGGCTGACTCAGAGCTGACTGTATTACATACAGTCGAGTAAAGTGTTCAGTAATGTGTAGTTTGTCATAACTCAGAGCAGAAGTAAAAATAGTTAAGCACCACTTTTAGGGTTCTCCTAACTCCTGCTGCCCATTCAGTCCTGTCTCCACAGGAAATCAGTGACCACAGACTGCTTGTATGCTTATCTGAAATTATCCCAGAGGACCTCTCATGCCCTGCTAGTACAGTGGTGTGGGTACAAATTAATAAAAGCCTTTACTGAGGACAGTTTAGCAACATGAATTAAAGTAATTTTAGATCTGGCATTTATTCGTATAAATGTATATTTCATATAAATGTCTCTCTGTATGTAAAATAGCAGTCAGTATATGTGTAAATTTATGGCACAGGTAGGCATCAACCTTGGAACTCCTCATTGGAAAACTGAGTGGGCAAGTTCAAATACAGAAGGAACGGAACTGCGGAGCTTTAAAACAGCATAGCTTATATTGTGGTTCTGACACATATTACAAAGACATATTTGATTTATGCAAGGATGTTTGCTAAAAGCGAAGACTCCAGAGACCCCACTTTTCCCAAGATCTTCTGAACCAGACTGTAGAGAAGAACCCTAGTTCGAGCGTGGCAATTTCATGACTTAATATCCCAGTTTTTCTCCTCCCAGTATCTGGTGAGAATGGAATTTCAAACCAAAAGTGTTTCTTCCTGAAACACCCAAGCCCTTAGCAATCTTTGAGCAGCCAAATCAGGGGTTCTCTGAGTAAAAGATCTGAAAGTCTTTGAAAAGAGCTTTAAAGTCTCATCCTGTCTGGGATTTCATCCCAGAAATGTTTTCCTAACCCATTTCCTAGGGATTCAATCCTGGCCCGGCCCTACACTTCTTGCTTTATACTTCACATTATCCTCTGCCCTGGGACACTGGGGAAGTATGTTCCTATCCCACCATAACTAATGCCTCTTGGTTTGGGGGGATGAGTCAGTGCCATGGATTCTTGGAACTTTATTCATTCACTTAAAAAAAAAAATTATGGAGCACAGCTTTTGAGCCCAGCAATTTTCTAGGCACTGGGAACTCAGAAAGGAACAAAAGAAACTAAAAGGGAGCTTGCTTTCTGCAAGTGGACACAGACTAACACACGGCAAATAAAACATGTTAGTCAGGTAATCAGGTTGCAGAACAAGAGAACAAGCATAAACTGTACAAAAAAGTGTGGATGGGCATTGGGTGGCGGGACAGCTAAGAGGCTGAAATTTTAAATAAAGTCACCGGGGAAGGTCTCCCTGAGAAGCTGAATCTTGAGTGGTGCCCTAAGAGAAATTAAAAACAAAAATAAACAAACAAATGAAGACTAACTTGTGGAAATGAGTGGTGGGGTAGAAAATATTCTAGAAAGAGGGTCCAAGTTAGGAAATGCCAGGAGGTTAATATAAATGGAGCGTGAGCAAGGGTAAGGGCAGGTGAGCAGGATGTGATGAGGCAAGAGAAGTGAGCAGAGGCCAGGTCATGCAGTGCCTTTAGGACTTTGGTTTTTATGTTAAATGGGTCCATTGAAAATTTTTGAAGAAAGAAGAGACATAATCTGGGGGTTTTTTTGTTTGTTTTTAAAAAGATCACTCCTGACATTTAGTTGAGAATTTTGCAAATCAGCAACATTTGGCAAAGCAAAGTGATGGCTTTGAAAACACCTAAAGCAAATCTGGACTGAAACGGGGAGATCTATGATCCAGGTGAGAGCCAGTCAGGTGGAGCCAGTGGAGGTGCTATAAGGTGACGAGAGTCTGGTATGTTTTGAAATTGAAACCATCAGGATTAGATCACTTGATGTGAAATTAGGAGGAAAGGGCAAGAGCCAAGGAAGGATAAACTATCACCAGCTTAACTGGAAGAAGGGAATTGGCATTTAATGGGAGGGAAAGACAGTGAGAAGTGAAAACTTTATGAGCAACTTAAATTCGGTGTGTCTGTTTGACATCTAAAAATGGAGGTGTCAAGTAGGCAGTTGGAGGGATGAGTCCAAAGCAGAGGTCTGGCTTGGACATACGAATTTGGATACTACTATACATGTAATAATTAAAGTCATGAGATTTGTTAGGACTATACATGGAGCCTATGGAGGTGGAAGAAATCCCAAGATTAGGCTTTGGGTTGCTTTAGTTTTAAATGTTGAGATGATGAAGAAGACCTAGCACAGAAGACTGAGGAAAAAACTGTTAGATAGTAGGCAGAAAGCTGAATGAGTATCTTATGCCATAGTTCAAGTGAAATAAATATTTAAAGTTGGAGAGACTGTTTAGCTGGGTTACTGAAAGGTGAAACAAGCCGCAAGAACTGACTATTAGATCCGGCAACATTATAAGAGTAATCTGAGTAATAGTGAGGCTGAAGCCTTTATTGCAAGAGAGTGAAGAAAGAATGGGAGAAGAGAAATTAGAGTAAGTGAGGTTATACCACAGTTCTTCAGTACAGAGAGGAGAGAAATGGAGAATATCAGGAAAGGAAAATGGGGACAGTAGAGAGGGGGTGTTTTGTTTGGTTTTAAGGTGGGATAAAGAAGAAAGTATCTCTGTGTTACAGAAATCATCTAGTAATAGGGAAAATTGATGATGCAGGAAAGAGAGAGGAAAATTACTGAAGCAACATCCTCGAGTAGGCCAAAGGAGGTGGGTGCCAGACACAAGGGGAGAAGTTGTTCTAATTTAGACTCACAGATCATCCATCGTCATGAGAGAATGGAGATAATGGGCCCAGATGACTTATCAGTAAAGGAGGTAGATAATCATGTCTGTATGATGTTCATAGGGTGCAGTTCATGATACAAGATCATTTTTACACATTCACGTTTGAAGATAAAATGGGAAAACTCGCTTACATTGTTTTGTAGAGGAACAATGAATAGTGTTGAAAGAAAACAGATTTCCAGACAGTGTTGAGATCACAAGTAATCTGTTACATATGGCTAAGTTTATAGAAAACTTATATAAATAGAGAATTCCTTTTCCAATTTGTTTTAATTAAGCAATGAAGCCTCGAGTGTTCGTGATTACTGAGACCCCACCCCTGCCTTCAGGGAGCTGCCAATCTGGTGTGACAAGCCCCAAAGTTTGGTGACCATATTTTCTAAATAAAAATCAGGACTGATGACCACACCCGTGGGCTGAAAATAGAGGAGAATATTTAATATGAGGGCCATCCAGGGGTATTCAGGGCATATGTTTGCCATTACTGTAATTAGTATCAGATGTTTTTAAGTGCTGACCTAGAGAAATAAAGAGCTGTATAGAACAGAAGAGCAAATGCTCAAATTTGTCTGAGAGGGGTGGCAAAGCAAAGTGATGGCTTTGAAAATTCTAAAACAAAGGGAAAGGCGTTAAGACTAGAGTTAAGACTGGGCAAGTAGATTAGAGTCATACTGAATGAATTGTATTCTAAGGAGTGTGTGTGTGAATATTATTCTCTAACCATCAGTGGTGACATAATTGTGTCTGTATCGTAGAAAGACAAATCTGGTAACTAAGTGGAGCGGAGACTGGCCAACACTGGAGACTGTATCCTCTGAAATAGCACAGGCAGAATATAACAAGGAAATGACAAGAGAGATGGCAAGAGTGATTGAGACAAGGAGGTAGATCCTGATGTGTTTTTTTTAAGAGGAAGACAAGCAGGACTTTGAGACGTACTTGGAAAGTAAGAGAACATATAACAATGATTGCAAGGTTCTTTTTGGGGTAAAAGTTACACTTTGATGTCATCTGTCAAGATATAGAGTACTGAGGATGGGCAGTTTTGGTCAAGAGGTGAGCAATCAATGAGTTCATTATGTGCACGTTGAGTGTTAGATAATTCCAAACATCTGGAAAGTCTGGGATTTGTTTCTCCAACATCTCTCCTTTCTTTAAGTGGACATTGGATTTATCATTTGAACTCTGCAGAAGAAGAAAAAATAGCAATAATTAGGTGCAATTAAAATGATGTGAAGGACATTCAGTGCTAAAGGACAAATTCATTACATACTGGGCAAAATCAAAGTTTCCCAATATTTTTAGTGCAGGGTAACCGCATTTTCTTGATTGGAATATTTTTTGAAAGTTGTAAGATTTGCCAGAATTATTTTACTTTTTTTTCATTACTGTATATTCAGATTGAATCAATCCATGATTAAAAAAGAAAAAAAAAAAGGAAAGAAAAACACTAGCAAGATGGTTAGAAAAGAAATGATTAAATAATACACCATAAAGAGGGAATACTCTTGCTTACAGATGCCCTTTACTTTCTAGGTTATGTGCCCAGTGGACAATGCTTTGGGGTATAGTTTTAAGATTTCTAAGAACTTCAATAAAACATACATAATAAATGCATCAAGCTCCCTATTGCATTGTCCAAGTCATTAATTATACACCAGGACCATTTAATGACAGAACAGAATGCTTATTTGACCAATCCTCAAAGACCTCATTGATTTGAGCCTTTCTAGTTTATGGATTTGATATGCTGTAAAACATCAAAAATTAGTAAATTTGTTATTTAACAAAGTAAATAATGCCATAAATGCCATGATATTTTCTTCTATTTTTGAATGAGGCTATCATAGCATTCTCATACTCAGAAAATAGTACCAATAATAGGTAGATTATCACATGAATTTACTAGCATTATTTTTTATTGTAAGATAATAGGTATTCAATGCAATGTTTTCTTTCCTGGAACCTCAGTAAATTTAAATGAATAATCATGGAAATACATTAATTGCCTTTATTATTAATATATTTATAATTTTCTCATTTAACATGTTTGAAACTTTTTTTAGTTCTAATATTTTTTATTAAGTAGATGACTTTCTTTTCTGCCTAATGTGTTTTGGGGGCAATAGAAAAGATGAAAGAATGAATAAATATACAAACTGAACTAACAAACACTGTTGCTAGCTGAATTTCTTTTTTTTTAATCTCACCTTGAAAAATGTTAGTAACCCACTAGAACTATCATTATTATATGATTTTCTTACTTGTGGAGAGGTATGTGAAAAACTCACAGCAGCCTTCTTGGCCCTTCTAGTGTCTCTGCAGAGATGCCAGCTTGATCTAGCATGGAATGGGTATAGTATTTGAACAGGGGGCTTCCCAGGTGGCACAATGGTAAAGAATCCACCTGCCAATGCAAGAGACACAAGAGATACAGGTTTGATATCTGGGTTGGGAAGATCCTGTGGAGTAGGAAATGGCAACCAACTGCAGTAGTCTTGCCTGGAAAAGTCCATGGACAGAGGACCCTAGTGGGCTTCAGTCTAGGGAGTCAACAAGAGTCAGACACTACTGAGCAACTGAATGCACACACACACACAAACACACATATACACACACACTTGAATAGGAGTTTTGTTGGTGCTTTTTAATTCTCTCCTTACTTTTTGGATTATATTCTTATATAATACTATAATGTTCCAGTTTATTAGCTACATCCATATCCCAAAACAAGTGCATATTTTTATTGCAGATAATAATAGTAACTTTTAAAATTATAAGGTGTGTATATGCTAAGTCGCTTCAGTCAGGTCCAACTCTGCGACCTTATGGAATGTACCCTGCCAGGCTCCTCTAGCCATGGGACTCAGCAGGCAAGAATATAGGAGTGGGTTGCCATTTCCTTCTCCAGAGGATCTTCCCAACTCAGGGATTAAACCTGCATCGTTACATCTCCTGCATTGGCAGGCGGGTTCTTTACCAGTAGAGCTCCATGGTACTTTTTGTTAATCAGCTTACCAAAGATACTTGGAATTGACTTACTCATTCTAAATTTTGCAACTTACAATTTATTCTATTATTTTCATGTATATTTCTCATTTTCTTGTTTTTCTGTGAGAGTCACAATTCGGAATACTATTTGACCACAAATCTCTTTAAATGGCATGAAGAAAAGTATTGTGATTCATACATTCTGATAGATACTTTTATGGAGATTATTGTTTTACTAGGAGTTATGAAACTTAAAAAGACCCAACTTACCTTTTCCAAGAGTTAGTAATATGATAGAGACTTTTAAATAACAGAACAAGATACATTATAGTACTTTCTGTTGTAGAATTTGAAAAAAAGTGTAAGCTGTGAGAGCACCAAGAAAAAATAGTTAAGGAATCAAGAAAGCTTCACTACAGGTGGCAAATCACCATGAAGGGAGAAAGAAGAACTGATTATAGGTGGAAAAAAGAGGGTTGGAGATCATGGGAATAATGTTATGGTTCTAAAACTGCCATCATAAATTAGCTTACACTGGGTGGTTTAAAACAGAAATTTATTCCCTTTCTTTTATAGAGGTCAGAAGTCCAAAATCAAGCCTTGGTTTCTTCTGGAGGCTGTAATGGAGATGCTGTCCCATGCTTACCCCTGAAAAATCACAAATTTCTCATATTTGTTGTTTTTGTTAATTTCTGAAAGGGAAATAAAGGCAGACACTATAAAGGTCCTGAGTGAACACACACATGAATGTGTCATTTCAGTAACATCCTATCATGGAAAATCTTAAATCATACTTTGTCAGCTTACAGAGCTACACTGACCTTCTAACATACTAATTGTAAATGTTATTAGCAATAGCTATCATGTATTAAACACAGACAAGTAAGTAAATGTTTCACATTTATTATCTCATTTAATCTTCACCCTAATGGTAAGACTAGCATGTTCTTGGTAGAAATAAGAAAATGGAAGCATAAACAAGTTAATTAATGACAGTATCTGTAAATACTTACATGTCATAAGCAGAGTAATAATAAAATAAATCGAATAAGAAACATATATTACAATGAAAAATTTTTTAAAAGAAACATGTGACAGAGGAAATGGAACTTCCTTTAAGTAACTATAAGTAACTTTAAGTTACTATAAGTAACTTCATTTCTAGCAATTTCTGCTTCTGCCTTCTACAACAAAACCCATATCACAATATAACAAATATTAGGTGGTCATTTACTATGACAATAAAAATAAAAGCTACCATACAAATAGCTTGGAACCCTGCTGTTTGGTTGAAAATGTGGTCTGTTTAATAGATTTTAATATGAAATGTCATTATAAATAAATTTATATTTATTAAAAAGAAACTAAAACTAAGACTTCCTTTAAAGTGACTGTATTATTTTTTTAATTTTTTATTGTATTTGCTGATAATACTGTACTGGTTTCTGCCATACATCAACATGAATCAGCCCAAAATGTATTTCTATGCTAGGACTAGAGCTTTTGAGTTTCCTTTTCAGGCTGACATTTCTCACTCATGATCTCTATATGGTCTCCCTGAAAATGGAAGTTGGAGAAATGATTACAAATTAACGTTACTGTGCCCGACTACACACCTTTATAATATGTCTCAGGGAACAGAATGAGGCAAACTGCATTTTAAGCAACTATCCAGGATAATTTTTAAAATACTAAACACCTAAGAACCTTTAATCTGTTAACTATTCAAAATATCCACCCCCCCCCATTTCTTTTAAAAAACCTGTTTCCTTAATTTTCATTTTTATTTATTTAGTTTTTGTTACTTAATTTTTAATGTAATCTTATGTAAAAGTCTGATGATGTTAGTGAGATGGACGAGAAGGCCACAGAATGAAAGCATGATCCCAGCTTGCAGCGATTCCATACATTTCCCATTCAAAGGAGTTGTGTTAGGTAAATATTTAAGGTGACTATTTTACAGGTTACTTTTTGCTAATGAAATCAAAATGTTTGAAAAGTCATTTTAAGAAAATATATTTAAATGAGCCTGAATAAGTGTTACGTAGTGGTATGCATGGTGTGTCTCTCAAGATGAAATAAAAAGTACATTTTGGTCTGTCTCTGGCTATTCAGAAAGAAGCCTTCACATTTCATGAGACTTGCTCTACCAGGAGCCAGATTTCCTGGGCACACATCCTTCTGGGAGTGGCTGCTCTCTTTACTTCCCATTTAGCAGCTGTACAACTGGGAAACGTCCAACAGAATAAAAGCCACCTGCTCCTGTAATGATTTCAGCCAAACAGGCGGGTTTGAAGCTTTACCAAATGTGTTGTCTGTCACTCTGATTCAGTTTTCCAAAGGAAATTAAATAGGTCAGATATTCATATAGAAAATATGTCCTGTTTGTTAATTGCTGTTGTGCTTGAGATTCCTTTCAGCCTACCATAATTCATTAATCTGGAGATGCCTTTCTAAAATGAAGAGAAGAGATTGTTTGGAGAGAGAAGTTTAGAAAATGAGACATTCTAGAATGCGTCCCTTATTGCATGCTATGTTATTGTACTCTGAGGCTACATTATTACCTTAGTCTACTCCTGTTAGCTCAGAGGATAAAGAATCTGTCTGCAATGCAGGAGACATGGGTTTAATCCCTGGGTCAGGTAGATACCCTGGAGAATGCAATGGCTACACACTCCAGTATTTTTGCCTGGAGAATTCCATGGACAGAGGAGCCTGGCAGGTTACAGTTTATGGGTTCGCAAAGAGTCAGACAACAATTGAGAGACTAATGTGTGATTACATAAGCCCCCAGTCCTACAAGCTAAATATCAAATTCTTGTTAGAGGTTTCAACTCAATCTTCTTCCTATCTCAGTCTCTATAAGTCTTTAAAAACAGTCTAAAGATGAAATAATATAACATAGAAAGTAAAAAAAAAAAATCATAGGCTTTTTCAATCACATGGATGCAGTATGAGAGGCAGCCTCCATCATAATTTGCTCCATTGGCATTCTCTTTTGCCCCTCTGAGCCTTGGTTTTGTAATCTGTTAAACAGGGTTATTTTCAGGATGTCAGTTCCGTTCAGTTGCTTAGTTGTGTCCGACTCTTTGCGACCCCATGAATCGCAGCACGCCAGGCCTCCCTGTCCATCACCAACTCCTGGAGTCTACCCAAAACCATGTCCATCTAGTCGGTGATGCCATCCAGCCATCTCATCCTCTGTCGTCCCCTTCTCCTCCTGCCCCCAATGCCTCCCAGCATTAGGGTCTTTTCCAATGAGTCAACTCTTCACGTGAGGTGGACAAAATATTGGAGTTTCAGCTTCAGAATCAGTCCTTCCAAAGAACACCCAGGACTGATCTCCTTTAGGATGGACTGGTTGGACCTCCATGCAGTACAAGGGACTCTCAAGAGTCTTTTCCAACACCACAGTTCAAAAGCATCAATTCTTCAGCGCTCAGCTTTCTTCACAGTCCAACTCTCACATCCATACATGACTACTGGAAAAACCATAGCCTTGACTAGACGGACCTTTGTTGGCAAAGTAATGTCTCTGCTTTTAAATATGCTATCCAGGTTGGTCATAACTTTCTTTCCAAGGAGTAAGCATCTTTTAATTTCATGGCTGCAGTCACCATCTTCAGTGATTTTGGAGCCCCCAAAAATAAAGTCTGACACTGTTTCCACTGTTTCCCCATCTATTTCCCATGAAGTGATGGGACTAGATGCCATGATCTTAATTTTCTGAATGTTGAGCTTTAAGCCAACTTTTTCACTCTCCTCTTTCACTTTCATCTAGAGGCTTTTTAGTTCCTCTTCACTTTCTGCCATAAGGGTAGTGTCATCTGCATATCTGAGGTTATTAATATTTCTCCTAGCAATCTTGATTCCAACTTGTGCTTCTTCCAGCCCAGTGTTTCTCATGATGTACTCTGCATATAAGTTAAATAAGCAGGGTGACAATATACAGCCTTGAAGTACTCCTTTACCTATTTGGAACCAGTCTATTGTTCCATGTCCAGTTCTAACTGTTGCTTCCTAACCTGCATACAGGTTTCTCAAGACACAGGTCAGATGGTCTGGTATTCCCATCTCAAGAATTTTCCACAATTTATTGTAATCCACACAGTCAAAGGCTTTGGCATAGTCAATAAAGCAGAAATAGATGTTTTTCTGGAACTCTCTTGCTTTTTCAATGATCCAGAAGATGTTGGCAATTTAATCTCTGGTTTGTCTGCGTTTTCTAAAACTGCCTTGAACATCTGGAAGTTCATGGTTCACGTATTGCTGTAGCCTGGCTTGGAGAATTTTGAGCATTACTTTACTAGCGTGTGAGATGGGTGCAATTGTGTGGTAGTTCTAGCATTCTTTGGCATTGCCTTTCTTTGGGATTGGAATGAAAACTGACCTTTTCCAGTCCTGTGGCCACTGCTGAGTCTTCCAAATTTGCTGGCATATTGAGTGCAGCACTTTCACAGCATCATCTTTCAAAAGGGATTTGAAATAGCTCAACTGGAATTCCATCACCTCCACTAGCTTTGTTCATAGTGATGCTTTCTAAGGCCCACTTGACTTCACATTCCAGGATGTCTGGCTCTAGGTGAGTGATCACACCATTGTGATTATCTGGGTCGTGAAGATCTTTTTTGTACAGTTCCTCTGTATATTCTTGCCACCTCTTCTTAATATCTTTTGCTTCTGTTAGGTCCATACCATATCTGTCCTTTGTCAAGCCTGTTTCTCAATTAGGCACCCCATTCTAAAGGAGATCAGTCCTGGGTGTTCTTTGGAAGGACTGATGCTAAAGCTGAAACTCCAGTAATTTGTCTACCTCATGCGAAGAGTTGACTCAGTGGAGAAGACTCTGATGCTGGGAGGGATTGGGGGCAGGAGGAGAAGGGGACGACAGAGGATGAGATGGCTGGGTGGCATCACCGACTCGATGGATGTGAGTTTGAGTGAACTCTGGGAGTTTGTGATGGATAGGGAGGCCTGGCGTGCTGCGATTCATGGGGTTGCAAAGAGTCGGACACGACTGAGTGACTGAACTGAACTGAGAAATATCACAGCATATTTATTTTATGTAAATATTTAGTATTATCTGTTTTTAAAATGTTATTTTGATAGGTTTATGTTTTATATGATTATCTATCCCATTGTTAGCTATCAGTACATCATGGCAAACATCTAGAAGAGTTTCAAGTTGTATCTCATTATCTGATCATGTATCCTAGTACTAGTGTTAGCTGCTCAGTCGTGTCTGACTTTTGTGACCCCGTGGACTGTAACCCACCAGGCTCCTCTGTCCATGAAAATCTCCAGGCAAGAATGCTGGAAATGGGTAGCCATTCCCTTCTCTAGAGGATCTTCCCAACCCAGGGATCAAACCCTGTATAGCATCTTTTATTTCTGTTCCCATATTCAGCATTAGGTAGAGGATGATGCAAATTCAGTATGAATGTGTAAGAATATTCCATCATGATAAAGGATTAATGCTGTGTCAAGATTAGCTCATATAATAAGTAGGAAAAACACAAGATTTTGTTTAATAATTTTAGGAAAATGTTCTATGCATGTAGTTTTTAGTGGGCCTTGGGTTTTCATAATCAAAAGCATCAAACTAATGAGCATCAAAACACTCTTAAAAACTCTTTAAAGTAAAGTTAATTGAAGTAAATATAAAAGATGAAAAAGTCAAGAAAAAATAGAAAAATAAAAATGGATCAATAAGGTTAAAGATAATGCACTGTTTCTCCTATTTTTAATAAAGTAAAAATTTTACTATGATAAATAAATTATAGAAACCTTAAATAATTTTATGTTTTGACAAAAGAATATCTGTTAAAAGATGTTATCTCCCTTTATACATTAATGTCATTGCTTTAGACTCCTTGAATTTGAAGTTCATCAAAATTCATTTGAATGAATTAGAAATATCATGAAAAATTAGATTCATGTGCTGATTTGTATTCTTGCATTCAATGGGCACTTTGCTTTATACTTTTCTAGTAATTGTAAATGCTGAAGCAGCACAGTAGAATATGCCAACATCGGCAGACTAGTCACTAAATTTAAGAAGCTGTTTACCTAATTGCAGTGCTAAACTGTCCAATAGCCTGTATGCGCTTGTACGGTACTGGTTTGTGAAAGCAAAATCAGGCTAGTGTAGAATAAGATAGGGGATTGTCAGATTCATATATTTGATATTTTATAACTCTTACTTCTCTACTATACCTATTATATCTTTTCATGTCAAGATAGTTGTCCCCAGAAACAGGCATGAGACTAAGAAGGCATTTATAGCTAATATGTATCTTTCTGCCCTACCAGGTGATTATGTCTTAGTTATCTTTGGGTCTTAAGCTGTCCCAGACACAAATTTTCATGTGGTGGGCATTAAGCACACATTGTTTAAAATGTCTTTGCGTGTCTTCGTAAAATAGAAGGATGACTCTCGAATCAACCTGCTCGTAAGCTGCTGTGTCAAAAAATTACAGTTAATTCAATGATATTGAACCATGGGGTTATTTAAATAGAACTGAATTTTAAGCCTGGGTTTAAAAGTGATTATCTTACTCTTTTCCTGCAAAACATAGCTAATGTGTGCCTTTGCATTTTCCTAACCTCCCCTCATTGAATTGCTCCATATTTACTGCTGAAGAGTGTAGCTCTGCTTGGACACTCACAGTGATTTGCACCTATTTTTCATGAAAGTGTCAGCCTATCATTATATAATTATACAACATTTTATAAAAGTGTAGAAGGCTTAGAAAATAATGTGCCCTCATTTTGTGAATACTCAAGTACCCTTTGAATAAAACACTTTGCTCGCTTTTAGAGATACGATATGCCACTGGAAGCCTATCATTGGGTCTTTTATGTAAATGACTATTTTTCGTTATTTATCAATTCCCAGGTGCCCCATACATAGTATAAGTATATTCTCTGTGGCAGTCAGAATTGTACAGTTTAGAAGTTGAAGGATTAAAAAAGCAGATTTCCTGGGATAGATGGCAGTGTAATGCTATGCTGACACAAATAACTGCTTTTTCTATTACTTACTTACTAGGAAAAATCATCGAAATATATGGTAGTTCAGTAAATGAGGATGCTGTATTTTTAAACAGGATTCATTTAACCTTACTGTTTAGTCTCTATGATGTCATTCAGATAAGTCATTTTTTAAAGTCTAAATGAAAATGAATTATCATGTTGTATTAATTACATATTTATTGAGAAGCTGTTCTGTCCAGTTAAGTGACTTTCTTATATGAGATTCGGACCTCTCATGCCATAGGCTTTCAAAGTAATCGCAGAGTTAAGACATGTACACAATCAGCTCAGTTCAGTTCAGTCGCTCCGTCGTGTCCGACTCTTTGGGACCCCATGAATCGCACGCAGCACACCAGGCCTGCCTGTCCATCACCAACTCCCGGAGTTCACTCAGACTCATGTCCATTGAGTCAGTGATGCCATCCAGCCATTGATGACAAATACCATAAGTAAAAGTTGAAAATAAATTGTTAAGGTTGTTTTAGGTTGCAATATATAATATTGTCCATTTTCAACTGTGATTGACCTAATAAACTCCAAACTTCTCATAATTTTACCTCATGTCCCACTCTACCTCAACTCTGTACCTCTATCCTTATTCGTCCATCTCCCTGGAAGGTTCTTCTCCACTTTGTCTGAAGGGAACACCTGCTTTTCATCTGTACAGTCTTAGCTCAAGTACTGTATGCTCTGAGTATCTTTCCTGAAATTCACAGTCAAAGTTAGATACCACATTATTATCACACACCTCTAACTTTTAAAATGCTTCAAGTTTATGTGGATGTATCCAGTAGTACATGATTTCATACACCCCTATTTCAGCCCAGTCCTTCCTGTAAAACAATGCCTCCAGGGTGGTGTCAAAACATATTGTGTCTATAGAGCTTATTAACCTGATTGGCATGTAACAGGAGCTAAGTAAGTACTGAGTGGAAGAATATGTGAATGTATTAATAATTCAGTAACATTATTTTTAACTGGGCAAGATCTTGCATATTTTTACTTCTTCTCTTTATTTTACAAATGAGAAAACTGATGCTCAGAAAATAAAACCTTTTCATGGTTTTTTAAGAGCTGAGTTAGAGCCAGGCTAGTACAAGCCAAATATTAAAACCATCTATAATTTATTTATTTACTTGAATATCTGTGCCCGCTAATATCCTATTTTATTTTAAAACACCAGCTTGATGTTGCCAAAGGGTACCAGTATCTCTAATACTTGAAAGATATTTGGCACAGATATTCAAACAAAGAAATAGTAACCCTGGAATAATTGTAGGCAATGACGATCAGTGGAGATGAAATAGAAGAATTGGGATTTAAGTTGAATCTTGAAAGATGGACAGAATTTTAGTGGGGGATATGGGAGAATGTGAGTGGAATGGTATGAGCAAAACATGGAGGTAGGAAAACCTAAAATGTGCAAAGAAGATCTAGTTAAGAGAATATTAAAATAATCAGTGGTTATTCTTATGTCCTTAGAAAATGCATGGTTTTAGCCATGGGATAAGTTCTTGCTGGCTTTCTGATTTTTTTTAAATTTAATTTTATTTTTAAACTTTACATAACTGTATTAGTTTTGCTGATTTTGATATAAGATAATGCATGTGATATTTTAGAGACTGTCCCCTCTAGGTTGAAAAAAATACCAATTTTCAAAAGTATTCTACATTAGAAGTTAGAACAGGATTGAAAATTAAATATAATCTCATACTTTAAAACTTGGTTTACACAGAAGTGTATGTTTATATTACTAAAACAGCTCGCCTTCCACACTGGTAATATAAAGGATTTATTTATTTTTTTCTTCTTGTCTATACCTATTACATTATTTCTAACAAAGAAAATACTGGAGGTTTCTTAGATATATAGCTTACTTTTGTGTATTTCCGAGAGATAAAAATGAAATCTGTGCATTTGTGTGTGTGAAATCATAAGGATGGGATTTGAGGAGAGTCTGTGGAAAAAAGTACGTCTTTGTTACTATAGTTCAGAGTTTCTCAGCTATGTGCATGTACCCACCTTTCCACAGTGTGGCATCACAGCTAATAAAGGTTTCTTCATGTTTGGAAGAGCATTCTCCTTGGCTCCAACATTCTGTTAAGAAACATCAGCACAGGTAGCCTCTCTCAATTATTGTGCATCCTAACAAAAGATATATTTATCAACTAGTTTCAGAGTATTCCTTTTTTAAATTTATTTTTATTTGGAGGATAATTGCTTTACAGTATTGATTTGGATTCTGAAGATAGAAATGCAGGAAATGCGGATTAGATGCCTGGATTGGGACGATCCCCTGGTGGAGGGCACAGCAACTCACTCCAGGATTCTTGTCTGGAGAATCCCATGAACAGAGGAGCCTGGTGGAATAGAATCTATAGGGTCGCAAAGAGTTGGACACGACTGAAGTGACTTAGCACACATGCACGCAAACTTGTACTCATAGGTAATAGTTGAGTGAACTAGAGTGAAGGACAAATTGGCAAATGTTTCCTCTTTAGAATCATTTTAATTCTCTTAATCATTCACTGAGTGCTCAGTATGTGTTCAACAGTGTTAGCGGTTAGGGATGGGATGGCAAAAACGGCAGCCACAGTCATTGCTCTTATGGAGCTTGGAATTAGTGCAGAGATAGATTATCAACTAAATAATAAATTAATACATACATTACAAACTGCCAAAAGTATTTTTAGGGAAGTGAACAGATGATTTGATAAAACATAGTTTGGGAGGGTGTTTTATTTTGGAGAAGGTAGCCAGAGATGTTTTCTCTGAGAGGGGATGGAGACTCGAGGTGACAGATGGAGCCACTCATACAAATGACAGTGAGAAAGTGCTAGGCTGTGAAGTGGAACTGTATAGGCAGTGGTCCTAAGGTGAGGACTTTGTGGGCTAAAAAAACCTGTGATAGCCGTGAGCAGAAGTATAAAGAGTGAGGAATGAGGAAAGAGACTGGGTGTGAGGAAAATGGGATAGTCAGAAGAAGCCAGACCTTGCAGGGATAAGCCTACCATGCTAACTTAAGGAAGCATATGGCATCCTTGGTGTGATGAGAAACTGTGCAGGAGTTTTAAGGAGGGGGATACATATTTTTCAAAGATCCCTGCAGTTATTGTATCAAGGATGGATTGGAGAGGAGGACAATAAAGACAAGAATGTCAGGAGACTATTCAACTATTCAGATAAGAAAGATGGATTGGGATAGAGTGATGACAGTGGAAATGGAATAAAGTGAGCAGATTCTAGAACTGCTTGAAGGATGGAGCTCTGAAAATCTTGATGTCCTGCTGGCTTTGGGAAGAAAAGAGACTGATCCAGGAGAACTCAGAAGTTTCTAACTTCTGCAGCAGAATGAATGTAGGAACAGTCAACAGAGATGGGGACCATTGTGTTGAGCAGGTTTGGGGGGTGAGAAGAAGAGTCTGGGTTTGTATGCTTTGACGCTTTGTATCACTTTGACACTTGATAGTGTTTAGAAATCAGGACTGAGATTTAGATGGCAGATACAGATCTGAAGAATGTGAACTTATAGATGATTGAAGTTATAGAATTTCTTTTTCTTGATCAGAAGGGGGAAAAGTCAAACCCTATTTGAATTTTTATATAATGTCAATGTATCTGTATATTTAAAATGTAAAAAAGCATGCATGCATGCCAATAGGGAGTGAATCAGGAAGAAGGAAGAGAGGGAGGGAGAAAGGAAGCCAGGGAGGGAAATTTTACTTTCCTGAAGAAAGCTGTGTTCCAATCAACTTTAAAAATTCAAATAACTTACCAATTCAGTTTATTGTCCCCCAATAAAACTGCATATGAATACAAAACAAAGCTAATTAAAATATTAGCAAGGTGAACATAGCTTCCAAAGTTCATGTATGGTAAGGATTTGCACTGAAAATCTGACAACCATTTGAGCATTCTCTCATAAGAGTCTATTCTTTTCATTGTGTTCTAACAATGAACTATATATTTTAACTTAACCTTGAGCTAAAACCTCTAGAAATGTCATTGTCCCAAGGAAAGTAACCAGATTACTGGACAGGTCATGTGGATTGTGTGGAACAGGTGCAACCAATTTTAGGTGTGTGTAGGTATTGGAACAGGGACGAGGTTAACCATAGAAGTCTCTGAATTTGGGTTTAGCCACATTTGGGTAGGTGGCTACCCTCTGCCACTATTAGTGAAGTACCTAGTACAAGCATTGTCAGACTATCAATGTTTCCTACTAGAAGAGAGGGCCAAATTAATGATGCGTGCTTAGTCATGTCCCACTCTTTGTGCCCCTTTGGCCTATAGCCTGCCGGGCTCCTTTGTCCATGGGATTTTTCAGGCAAGCATACTGGAGTTGGTTGCCATTTCCTTTTTCTGGCGATCTTCTGGACCCAGGGATTATGTCCACATCTATGTGTTCCTGCATTGCAGGTGGATTCTTTACCTGCTGAGCCATCCGGGAAGCCCATATTAATTACAAAAATAGCTAATATAGACTATATTTATAATGTACTGGACAGTGCTGGAACACTGGATCATTTATTATCTCATTTGATTTTCACAAGATCCTTGAGATGGGTTCATATAAATGGGTACGTTTATTAAAAAATCTCTGTTATAAATGAAGAAAATGAAGTGTGCTTGCACAATTTGCTTAAATTCACATAGCTCATACATGGTTGAGCTAAGATTTGAATTCCTGTGTGTGTGAATAAATGTTATTTTTTGTCTGAGATGAGAGCTTGGAGGTGTGTGGGGGGTGGGGAGAAGGTTTCCGTTTCAGAAGAAAGAAAAACTAGCTGTTGCCCCGAGTGGATGGCCTGCTGACTCCCACGGGCAAAATGGGAAAGTAGAAGAAGTAACAGCAAGTTGTTAATTCATAAACCATAATTTTCCCAACTGCAAGGTCTGCAGTTTCTGCACCTGGTCCATTGCTGACTCATCTCACCTGAATCATTTAGTCAGCTTCATTGTGTTTGCAAGGACTGCTAATTATCTCACTGGAATAATTTAAACTATCAATAAAGAATGCAATAAATCATTAAAGATAATGGTTAATGAGGAGAAATAATTTTGACTATTCAGCTTGCGTTGATCGTTGATATAAAAAGATTAATTTTATATGCTATTTTTAACTTTACAGGCAACTATTAGCCATTTCTTTTGGCAGAGTTGAGCTGAGCTGGTTTTTCATTAAAAACTTGGCATTTATCTTATCGTTGAAATCTTTACTGTGTTAGCTCATTCCAGGAATAAGGAAATATTGTGAGTTACCAAGAAAGCACCACAAGACAAATGTTACTTTTTTAATAAAATATTGCAGCACAGCTTTGAAACACATGCAGTCTGAGTGCCGTAACTGAAATTTTCATTCTCCACAATCTATAATACACAAGTACACACACTTCTAATTCCTATTAATTTAGAAGATTGATCTTCTTTTCCTGTTAGGACTATAGCAAATATGTGATTTTATTTGTTATTGAATTTAATGGAGATCCAGAATAAAAATAATCTGACCCGTAAGAGCTAACAATTAAAATATTTTATATTTCAGGCATTCACATCAAAGCTTAAGTAATACGTTAGAGTCAGTTTCCACTGAATATTTTCAGAGTACTGCTTTTTTTTCCCCATAGATTTTAATTTATTTTTCTCTTTTTTCTTGGCTGGACAAAGTTGAATAACAAAAAGTGCTTTGTAGTCTTGTTGGTCCATTGCCCACAAGGGTAATATTGCATAATGCATGTATGCATGACATCAAATATTTTAATGCAAAGATTTTCATTTTAATAGTATAATAAAAACAAGACATATTGTGTCAAAACACACATCTGTGGAAAAGAAAGTCAGCGTACTATTTAATTCTGACTTATTTTTAGATTGGAATCAATGAAATAATTAATGCTAATCTAAAATTATGGGCCTCCCAGGTGACTCAGTGTAAAGAATTTCCCTACCAATGTAGGAGATGCTGGAGACGCAAGTTTGATTCCTAAGTTGGGAAGATCCTCTGGAGTAGGAAATAGCAACCCACTCCAGTATTCTTGCCTGGGAAATCCCATGGACAGAGAAGCCCGGTGGGCTTCAGTCCATGGGGTTGCAAAGAGTTGGACACAGTTGAGCAACTGAGCAAGCACAAACCTCAAATTATATCAAGACATTTTTAATCTATGAATTTGGACTCATTTATTTTGCCCAGTATGAAAAGATTAGAAACATATATGACAACAGGGGAAATGGTTTAATTTTATCCTATCATGAAACAAATTGACCTTTTAACCCCAAAGTATGAATTTGAAAGTATCCTCAACTACTCTTGCATGTGGGAAATGAAAGGTCACAAGTAAAATCTCTCTTCTCTGTTTTATTGCTCTATTCACTGATTCTAGGAACAGGCCAGAGCTACATTTTATTATCATCCTATAAGTGCACCTGACTTGTTTTCCCCAGCTTTTCCACCTATTTTTAAGCCATCATGGTGGCCCCAGCTGGTACCCAAGTTGTCAGAAAGTATATAATAGAAGCAAATAGTAGTGAATGAGTATTCTGCCAGTCCCAAACTTGATGGGAAATTCTTCCTTCATGAAATCAACCAATTAAAATTCTACTCTGCTCGTTTCTGAAGGGAATCCAATGAAGTATACAGAACCAAGGACATTACTGTTTAGTTCTGTTCATGCTTCTTTTCGTTGCTAGTAATAAAAAACAGTTATATGCTCATGTAAAAAGCTGATTTATTGGCAAGATGCTTTCATTATTTCTTGAAATTCAAGGACAAAAAGTGAAGTTGAATAACAAGATTGCAGTATTCTGTAAGAAACACAGCTTTCTCCCTATGCCCTGTTTCTCTCTGAGTGTTGGTGCCTTTCTCGCTCTGTTTATACAATTTACCTGTGCTTTGAAATGACCCCATCCAAGTTGCAAAATTGTGCTTAGCTCCAGTTGCCATTACCAACAGTTGGGAGAGAGACAAAACTGGTGGGGTGGGAGGCATGGCAGGAAGAACATGGATTAGCATGGCAGAGCTTATGAGTGAGAGCCTTACCTGGTTCACTCTGCTGTGCTCATGACCATGGAGTTAGATCAAGTGAGTTTATTAGTAGAACAGAGAATGATAAGTGTGTTTTGTATAACCCAACCCTTATGCCTAGAAGCATGGCATAGACAGTGATGGCTGGAAATTCAAGCCAGCATTGATTACCAGTTCTAAATAAATTCTTTGGAGAAGGGAAGATTCGAATAGATTCTCTGGAGATGAGTAGAAATTGGTAGGGAGGAAGACAAATTGATTCAGTCTGGGAGAGTGGTGGGAGAAAAGGCTAAAGATGGGAACCTGTAAGAGAGCTTTGCTGAATGGTGGCTAGAACAGTGAGGACAGGAACTGAAGTTCTACATGAAGAAATAGCGAGAGCTTGGAAAGGAAGACTAGGTGGAAAGTCTTGGATGATAAACTATGAAGTTTTTACCATCTGGGAGGGCATCTTTGACATTTTGTTGTTATTATTGCTTTTGTATAAAGCAATATACAAAATAAAAATAAAATAACTTTCAAAATAAAAATGTGTGTATGTATTAATTTACTGTAAATTTTACTGATGTGATAGATGTGCAACACCAATTTACAAATACTAAAATATATAATATTTTTGATTGTGAATCTCATATCTGAGAATGCTTTCATTGATTTTTGCCAAATTCATGTATCTGTAGTCAATTTATGGTTGCAGTTAAGTTTTGATTTGCCAAATGGAGTTGAATCCCAATCTGTTAATTCATTTATCCATAATTTAATGTCATTAGCATTAACGTGTAGTACTACTAAGTCGTTTCAGTCGTCTCCGACTCTGTGTGACCCCAGAGACGACAGCCCACCAGGCTCCCCCGTCCCTGGGATTCTCCAGGCAAGAACACTGGAGTGGGTTGCCGTTCCCTTCTCCAATGCATGAAAGTGAAAAGTGAAAATGAGGTCGTTTAGTCCTGTCCGACTCTTAGTGACCCCATGGACTGCAGCCCACCAGGCTCCTCCGTCCATGGGATTTTCCAGGCAAGAGTAAGTGGAGTAGGGTGCCATCACCTTCTCCGATTAATGTGTAATCTACTGTTAAACTTTTTCTCATATAAGTTATATTATTCAAACTGAAAACTTTTCCCACTTCAGTACCAATTATAAATATATATAGTTTGTCGACAGATTCATGAAATACCTGAAAATTTAACAGTTGGCTTTTGCAGTCCTGCATGAGCTGCTTTTAGCTAGCAACTACTTAGAGTATGAAGGGTGATCATAATCTTGATTTCAGTGGAAGACAAAGTTGTATGTAGGAAAATATGCAAGATAATCAGTGGGATTTTAGTGGACATGGGAGCTTGCCCATGGGACACTGGACAAGTAAAATTAAGATTTCAAGAATTTATTCTCTAATGAAGGGGTTAGAATGATCAGGTAACAGGAAAGGGATTTAAAAATGCATGCATTCTACCAGTACCTATGGAAGAGAAAATACTAATGAAGAAAAGCAAAGCATTCTACCTACTGTACAAAATAATTTTCAGATTGATTGTAGAAGTCACTTACAGTTCAAAAATAGACGTAAAGAAGTATTGCTTTCTACAAAATTAAGCTTCTCTTTTCAGCTTTTATTGATGACCTTATTTGCACTCTCTTCCTAAAATGGTACCTTCAGTGAACTTTGAGCCTTCCCAAAACAGAATATGTCTGTCTTTCATCCTGTGTTCCTAGTGTCTAGCTCAGATTTAGCTCATAATATCATTGGAAAAGACTCTGATGCTGGGAGGGATTGGGGCAGGAGGAGAAGGGGACGACAGAGGATAAGATGGCTGGATGGCATCACAGACTCGATGGACGTGAGTCTCAGTGAACTCTGGGAGTTGGTGATGGACAGGGAGGCCTGGCGTGCTGCGATTCATGGGGTCACAAAGAGTCGGACATGAGCGACTGATCTGATCTGATCTGATCTGATTCAATAAGTGTGGATTGAGTTGAGAAACAAAGTATCTATAATTGGCTATGTAAAAGAGGAAGTGTAGTCAATGATGAAAAGGGGCAGACTAGTTGACTTCCATCAATGGCCACACCCAGTGAAGATGTTGAAGCTAAATCAAGAGAGGCTCTGTATTGTTCCTGTAAAATCCAAGGACATCCTACCAATCTATAAGGAAATCTGTAGGAAAGATTCAATAATAGAAGTATGTGGTTTGATACTGATATTTCACTGTCTCTAGAGTGAAATCACTCCAGCAGTCACTGGATATAGAGACAGTCATGAACTCCAAACCCTGGTACTAAGGATTAGGATTAAGAGATTTATGTTGGATATTCTCATAGCTATAAATATTTAGCAAAACTAGGCAAAACAATTCCCTCTGCAATTTATAATCTATGTGCAATATGCTTCCTACTTCTTAAGCAATTTTGAATAAAATCTTTGGGATTTGTCTAGACTCTTCTGTTTTTATTGATCTGTAGTTGGAATAAGAACAAATAAAGGATTATAAAACAAAAGACTATTTGTGTATTCAAGCTATGGCAGTGCACCTTTGGAATTTTGTAGGAAGTATATAAGGAATGGTGTTTTATATGGAGGGTTTTTTTCCTTTTCATCCTATATAATTAAAGGAATTTATGTATGTGGAAAGCAAATTGCCCTCTGTGAATTCATGTGTCCCCAAAATTCATTTGTAAATAATCACTTGCAATGTAGTAGATAGCCTTGCATGGAAACAATACTAGTTTTAATTACCCACACACCAGTCTACAAAATCTGACTGAAGCTCAGTGCCTTAAATCTATGAAGATATTAATGATATCATAAGCCAGGGCTGGCAAACTATGGTCTGTGGGTCAAATGCAGTCCACTTCCTAATGTAGATCTTCTTAGAATACAACCGTGTTCATTCATGAACTGCTATGTTTATGGCTGCTTGCAGACCAAAGTTGCAAAACTAAGCAGTTGCAACAGTGAACTTTTGGCCTGAAAAGTCAAATAATTCAGAGAAAAAGTTTGCCTACCCTTGGCATGTCCTTAATTAATATATTTTTTCTTCTACTTTATTGAGATATAACTGACATACACTACTATATAAGATTGGGCTTCCCAGGTGGCTCAGTGGTGAAGAATCCACCTGCCAATGCAGGAGACATGGGTTCAATCCCTGGATCCAGAAGATCCCCTGGAGAAAGAAATGGCTAACCAGTATTCTTGCCTGGAAAATTGCAAGAACAGAGAAGCCTGGCAGGCTGCAATTCTTGGAGCTGCAAAGAGTCTGACACAACTTAGTGACTGAACAACAACAGCAACTATATAAGTATAAGGTGTACAGCCTGATGATTTTACTTACATACGTCATGACATGATTACCACAGTAAGTTTAGTGAACCTTCGTCATGTTCAGTTCTTAATTAATCTTTAACACCACAAGAAGAGTGAATTGTGGGAAATTTTATTCATTCTGAGTTCTGACTCTGAAGACCAGGAATGGATGGATTATCCTCTTCCAGAGCAGTAAGCAGACGTATTGTGCCTGGTAACTTTCTTCTTATACTCTCCTGTCCCACCAGTCAGTGGATTAGCAGGACTTGATTCACCAGATCTGAAGAGGAGACTCCAGCAGGACATAGGCTAGAGACATGAGAGAGTGGGCCTGGGCTGTTTCTTCTGGTGTTTTGAGTCCTTTGGAGAAGTGAGGACTTGTGGCTTGATTGGAGAACACTGCCTTCTCTTGGGAGCTAGTGATGTAGGAGTCTTTTGCAGGGTTGAAACTTATCTGCTTTCTTTCTTCCCTCTCAGTACCACTGCTCCCACCTGGTCTCTCTGCCTCTCAGATCTTCTCAGGATAGGTCTTGGGGTGAGGTACCATGTAGACATGAGTTGAAAGTTAAAAGATTTTATCTTGGGCAGGAGCCAATAGAGCAAGAATGGGAGAGATAGAGTAGTAAAAGCAGCTGTGAGGAGGAAAAGGGGTTCCCAGGGTACTTGGGTATTTCAGTGTATTAGCTAGCAAAGGTGAACATAAACTGCTGCTGCTGCTGCTAAGTCTCTTCAGTCGTGTCCGACTCTGTGCGACCCCATAGATGGCAGCCCACCAGGCTCCCCCGTCTCCAGGATTCTCCAGGCAAGAACACTGGAGTGGGTTGCCATTGAAAGTGGAAAGTGAAAGTGAAGTTGAGCAGCTGTGTCCGACTCTTAGCGACCCCATGGACTACAGCCTACCAGGCTCCTCCATCCATGGGATTTTCCAGGCAAGAGTACTGGAGTGGGGTGCCATTGCCTTCTCCAGAACATAAACTAGCTGTTGCCTATCCTGTGTTATACTCACCTAGCTGTTCTGAATTGTGGTCTATTATTCTTTGTCATACTGGCAGTGTCACTGCTCGATAGCACTTAATGTCACGTTGCCACTGGCCAGGCAGGGTGTTTGGCATGTTCTACACTCAAAGAATTTTCCTTCTTTCTGGCCACTGCTCCTCCACCTTCTCATATGTAATCCTCATCATCTAATCTTTAAATAATTGAATTCTTCGAGATATAGTTGTATGTGCTCTTAAACCTCTCATTCTGTTGTTGTTGTTTAGTCACTAAGATGTGTCCAACTCTTTGCGACCTCATTCTGTATATCTCCCTAGACAGCCTTCTTTACTTTGTGGCTTTAGCTGCCTCCTATAAACGGATAACTCACATACTTAACTTTTGCCTGGACCTAGCTGCTAGATATCCAACTACCTTCTTGGAAACATTTTCTTTGGGTTTGCTCTTGGTTTTGTTTTTAGTTCGTTTGTTTCTTATCCTACTTTTTTTTTTTTATCATAGTCTATCTTAGTGAATGTCTCCACCTTCATGAAATTTCACAGTGCAAGAATTTCTGTGTCTATCTTGCCCCTCTCCTTTTTCTTACTCCTTTTATTTAGTCACCAGGTCCAGTGGATTTCCTCTCGTAAATATCACTGCAAATCCATCTGCTTCTTTCTATTCATACTACCAGCATTCTAGTCAAAGCGGCGACATTTCGTCACAGGAAGATGAAACAGTTTGTTACATGGTCTGCCTGAGCCACTCTCAGCCCTTAACATGTTGCTCTTCTACTTGAAACTGTTCAACAATCTCCTTTTGCTTTTCAGAAAAAGTCTACTATCATTCATGTTATCTACAAGGCTGTGAATGATACTTATACAATACTTTTCATTCCTTCCCACATGCCATCTGTCTTTGATTGTGTTCTTTCCTCAGCTGCAAAGACCACCACTTCTTTATCTTTCACCCATCAATCTTTGGATATATTTTCAGCTTAAATTAAGTCAGAAACTCAATATGAATTGTTTAACAATGATTGGATTAGGTGAAGTACTCCATCTCTCACATATGCAGCTATAATCACAATTGTAAATTAGTGCATAGTTTATGTATAATCTATCAGCTTCACTAAAATGTAATCTCTTGGAGGATTAGGGTTATATAACACAGCTTAGGCATTTGTCTCCATCTCCGAATACAGTAGCATTATAAATAGTGAAAGAAATTAACCCACAGACTAATGTGTTGAATGAATGAGTCTTTTAACACATACAGTCTTGTCTCAGTCTCAGTATAGTCGCTCAGTCGTGTGTGACTCTTTGTGACCCTGTGAACCACAGCACAACAGGCCTCCCTGTCCATCACCAACTCCTGGAGTTTACCCAAACTCAAGTCCATCGAGTCGGTGATACCATCCAACCATCTCATCCTTGGTCATCCCCTTCCCCTCCTGCCCTCAATCTTTCACAGCATCAGGATCTTTTCAAATGAGTCACCTCTTTGCATCAGGTGGCCAAAGTATTGGAGTTTCAGCTTCAACATCAGTCCTTCCAGTTTTAATGAGGTGGATGAAACTGGAGCCTATTATACAGAGTGAAGCAAGCCAGAAAGAAAAACACCAGTACAGTATACTAATGCATATATATGGAATTTAGAAAGATGGTAACAATAACCCTGTGTACGAGACAGTAAAAGAGACACTGATGTATAGAACAGTCTTAGGGACTCTGTGGGA
Source organism: Bubalus bubalis (assembly GCF_019923935.1). Lineage (NCBI taxonomy): Eukaryota > Metazoa > Chordata > Mammalia > Artiodactyla > Bovidae > Bubalus > Bubalus bubalis. The sequence goes on from NC_059157.1 coordinate 70,026,374, forward strand.
GAGGGAGATGGTGGGAAGATTTGGGAGAATGGCATTGAAACTTGTAAAATATCATATATGAAACGAGTTGCCAGTCCAGGTTCGATACACGATACTGGATGCTTGGGGCTGGTGCACTGGACGACCCAGAGGGATGGTATGGGGAGGGAGGAGGGAGGAGGGCTCAGGATGGGGAACGCATGTATACCTGTGGCGGATTCATTTTGATATTTGGCAAAACTAATACAATTATGTAAAGTTTAAAAATAAAATAAAATTTAAAAAAAAATAAAATAAAAAAACAAAATAAAAAATAAAAAATGCCGAAATACCGAGATTTGTTCATTGCACATCATGGGGAAAAAAAAAAAAAAAAAGAAAACCCAGGACTCATCTCCTTTAGGATGGACTGGCTGGATCTCCTTGCAGTCCAAGGGACTCTCAAGAGTCTTCTCTAACACCACAGTTCAAAAGTATCAATTCTTTAGTGCTCAGCTTTCTTTATAGCCCAACTCTCACATCCATACGTGAGCACTGCAAAAACCATAGCCTTGACTAGACGGACCTTTGTTGGCAAAGTAATCTCTCTGGTTTTTAATATGCTGTCTAGGTTGGTTGTAACTTTCCTTCTAAGGAGTAAGCATCTTTTAATTTCATGGCTGCAATCACCATCTGCAGTGATTTTGGAGCCCAGAAAAATAAAGTCAGCCACTATTTCCCCATCTCTTTGCCATGAAGCCATGATCTTTGTTTTCTGAATGTTGAGCTTTAAACTAACTTTTTCACTCTCCTCTTTTACTTTCATCAAGAGGCTCTTTAGTTTTTCGCTTTATGACAAAGGGTGGTGTCATCTGCATATCTGAGGTTATTGATATTTCTCCCAGCAATCTTGGTTCCAGGTTGTGCTTCTTCCAGCCTAGTGTTTCTCATGATGTAGCCTGTGTATAAGTTAAATCAGCAGGGTGACAATATTCAGCCTTGACATACTCCTTTTCCTGTTTGGAACCAGTCTGTTGTCCATGTCCAGTTCTAACTGTTGCTTCCTGACCTGCATACAGGTTTCTCAAGAGGCAGGTCAGGTGGTCTGGTATTCCCATCTCTTGCAGAATTTCCCACAGTTTATTGTGTGATCCACATAGTCAAAGACTTTGGCATAGTCAATAAAGAAGAAATAGATGTTTTTCTGGAACTCTCTTGTTTTTTTCGATGATCCAGCAGATGTTGGCAATTTGATCTCTGATTCCTTTGCCTTTTCTAAAACCGGCTTGAACATCTGGAAGTTCACAGTTCACGTATTGCTGAAACTGGCTTGGAGAATTTTGAGCATTACTTTACTAGTGTGTGAGATGAGTGCAATTGTGCAGTAGTTTGAGCATTCTTTGGGATTGAAATGAAAACTGAGCTTTTCCAGTCCTGTGGTCACTGCTGAGTTTTCCAAATTTACTGACATATTGAGTGCAGCACTTCCACAGCATCATCTTTTAGGATTTGAAATAGCTCAACTGGAATTCCATCACCTCCTCTAGCTTTGTTCATAGTGATACTTCCTAAGGCCCACTTGACTTCACATTCCAGGATGTCTGGTTCTAGGTGAGTGAACACACCATCGTGATTATCTGGGTCATGAAGATCTTTTTTGTACAGTTCTTCTGTGTAGTCTTGCCACCTCTTCTTAATATTGTCGGCTTCTGTTAGCTAAGATATTAGTTATCATGACTATTTGTGTAACTAAGTTAAGTAGTTGCAGTTCTAGGCTGAGACCCTCAAACCATGCACTGGAATATGCTGTGAAGGAGGCTTAGGGTTTATTTGCTCTCCTCCATGGTCCACATTGCCATGTATAATGAAAAGTTGATGAGATCCAGCTACTTATGCAATCCCAGGTAAAGGAAGAGCAAATCAATATGTAACAGTGTTTTTGGTGTTAAGGGTCAAATTGAATAAATTGTGTACCTTATTGCTCTTACATAGATAATGGCTTCACTGGATATCACTCTTTTATTTTAAGGCCACTTAGTCTGACTGTTATTATTTTTGATGTACTCACATATAAAATGAAGAAATGGCCTAATAATGAATACTTGATCCTCAAATCATGAAATCAATTTTAATATGCTTGGAAGATTTAATATTTTCTTAGTGCAGTGAGATTGATGAAGTCCTGTTAATGAATATATTGATGAGATTGAAGGGAAATGGCCTCAACTGTCTTTTGTCACCAGTGAGATGAACTTTCAATACAAATTAAAAAGGAGATAAGAAGAGGCATTTAAAGCAACTGTGTAAGTGTAAAAAAGTTAATTCTTAACATTCTTTTTTAAAAATGTCATAACTTTTCATTTTTATCTAGATAATAAAATATATCTAACTCAGAAAATTCACTTAAGATTAATTACATTTATATTTAAGTTTCTTAAATGAGTACTCTATTAATATGATTATTTTCTTTCTATACCAGGACTATATAGACTCAAATAGAACATCTTTCCCTGATCCATCAGTGGGACTTATTTTATTTCAAATCATATTTTATTAAAAAAATCTAATAAGAAAATGTCTTTTTAAATCAAGTAAATACTAAGAAGTGTGAAAAGTGTCAATAGTTTTTTAAAGAAACTAAAAATTTCTTTCCAAAACTATATTTTAGAGGCAATTTTGAATACAATTTAGAAGTTTCAAAAGATTTTTTTTTCCATCTCAATCATCTAAACTCTATCAGTCAAACTGTATTCCCATTTAACTAGCTTGAAGACAGATACTAATTGTACCCCCAATTTGTAATGCATCGGTTTAGCACTATTGATCTGCTAAAAAAATGAAAGTAAACTATGCAAGAGCCAGTCTCAGTACCAAAGGAATGATCTATTGATTCCATATGACAATGCTTTGACTACAGATCAATGTGGATGTCCAGCAGAGACCAGTTAAGAATGAAACAGCGTGGACAAAGGTCAAAAGAAATCGGGTATCCAAGATTACTGGAGACCATGCAATGAACATATCATAAAGTTCATCTGATAGACGTTTATACAGGAATTCTGTGGGTTTACTGTGTAAAAAATTCACAACATAAATAGTTAATGACTAAAAATACCATACTAGGATCATGGGAGTCACTTTAAAGGAATAGACTCAATTCTTAATCAAGAATGATTTCGTAGTGAATTTGTGAGATGAAGACAATCTTGCTCAGTCTTCCTCCCTTTTCACTGTATGTGATTTTTGTTTTTTTTCTTTTAAAACCTGTTTCCCATTCCACTTGTAATATTCAAATGCCCTCAAATCATGAATTCCCTGACACCTCCCGCTAGGCCGTATTTCAGATCCGAATGGTTAACCTATAGGATCTCCTGGGAACCAAATGCTACTTTACCTTTTGGTCTTCTTCAGGTTTTTATTAAAATAGGCATACATTCTTTTAACCTGACAACAAAATTTAATGGCATATTATTCAATACATCTCTTGTGTTTCATGACATTTTTGTCCCATCAGGTCAACCCCTTCCCAGGTGGAAGCATTTATTTAGTTCACAGTCTGATCAACTGTCTATTAATCTTTAACTTTTGAATTTTGATTATTTCCTTATAATGCCTTTTATTTATTACTTTGAGCATAGGCATGTGTAGTGACTGTGGATCTAATTCTTCAATTAACGTTGATCCTTTAGCTCTGCTTGGTCTTAGCTGATTGTATTATTTGTGTTGCAATTGTTTCTTAGGTTCTAAAATCCATGTTTTCTGTTATCTTCAGATAATTCCTATGTTTCTGATATTAAAAAAAATCATATATGTCATGCTGGGCTGATAAAAGGTTGAGAGACAGATGAAGTATTTTCTAGCATAATCATAAAGTAGTTATTTATCAGATGACCAGCTTTCCCCCTGTGGTATAAAACTGAATATGTTACATTGAAATATATGCATATGAAAAAATTCTCTTTGCATAATGTGAATCTCTTAATTATGGTGCCAGAGAAAGCTAATTGAAATTTTATAGCTATGAAAAAAATAGCCTACCACTCACTTTCTAACCTACCTCCCTTCCCTACTGCCACAGTTTTTATATTCAGGGACTTGTGACATTTTAAGAGCAAACCTAGGTGTCAGCCTGTATCAACATTGTTATTTTAAGAATAAAAATAGTCTGTCTTATGAATTATTCAAGTTGACATGACTTTGGGGATTTCTGAGGATTCTAATATGGTCAGCTGTGACCATCTGAGATGATATAAGAATAATATAGAAGCTAATCTATATGTAGAAATATTAATATCAGAAGAAAATAATGTATAAAATAATCAGAACATTATCTGCACTGCCAAGTTTTCTTATGTAAATGTTATCTTTGTTTTAAATGCCAATTTAAATGCCTGTTTTGACTTAAAATGTAAAGAATAAAGAAAAATTTATGATAAATGATGTCCAAAGGAAATATCTGTCAACTCTAAAAATTCAGTACTATGCAATGACACATTCACCCTCTGTTTGTGCAACTCATGTTAGTATTAAGTGTGAGTCTTCTCTACTACCAATCCTTGGATGATTTTTTATATGTATGACTTTCTACTTTTATGTATCTTCTGACTCATGTCTAATGAAATATTAATATATTATAATTCATATAGGAAATATGTTCCTGAATAATTTATACAATCCAAATCTTCTGTCACTCACCTTTCAGAAGCAATGACAGGTGTTTTTTGTTTGTTTGTTTGTCTTGTTTTTGAGTTGTGGTCATGCCATGTGGTGGAAGCATAAATAGTTAACCATTAATTTGGCCTGTCAGCATTAAATGCCTTTGAGTAATTGATAAATTTTAATTTGTGATTTCTAAATTTTTTTATGATACGAACTTTTTAATATGATATCGAGTCCAGGCTCTTACTTCTTGCTGCACAGCTGGACAACAAATTGAGAGATGAGGTATTTATTTGAGCAAGGAATAGCAACCTTATTCAAAAAGTCAGCAGACCAAGAATTGGTAGACTAGTGTCACAATGAACTATCTTACTCAAATTGGAATTCATCTTCTACTGTAATGAAAGGGGAGGTGTGTCGTTGGTTGGTGCAGACTTCAAACTTCTTGGTACTGGAATCCTTTGCTCTTGTGGCTGTTCATGTAGCTCTGGTCACACGTTCTTGTAAACCTCCAACAAAACGAATGTTATTCTCTGTTCTGCAGGTTTTTCTGAATGAAAAGTGTTATACATTTAAAGGTCAAACCTGGGAACAGAGCCTTGAGAATGGGCTATCTTGTGATCATGCGTACTTCAGGCTATAGGTAACATTCTTTTACAAGGGTTCAGAGCCAGCGCGACAAGCACAGGAATAGGGCACAAAGGTTAGAGCTAAAGGAGAAGATTCAGTATGGGGTTAGGGGTTTTTCTCTGTTACAGTACTATTTCAGTTTAGCTCAGAATGTTACTACGTTATATTTCTTTTTATATTATAAAACTTGTACTCAGGAACTGAAATTGTAATGTGACTGGGGTCATATAAATGTGGTTTTAAATACTAATCAAAGGGATAAGCCATGGGTTTAAATAAAGTAGTGATTATTATTCGGAGAAGGCGATGGCACCCCACTCCAGTACTCTTGCCTGGAAAATCCCATGGACAGAGGAGCCTGGTGGGCTGCCGTCTATGGGGTCCCACAGAGTCAGATACAACTGAAGCGACTTAGCAGCAGCAGCAGCAGTAATTATTATTCATTACAAAACTGCATAATAGTGTACTTCTTATGTTTGCCAAAGAAATAGTTTTAAGCACTTCCTATTGATTACTTTGGCTGCAAAGAATATAATCAATCTGATTTCGGTGTTGACCATCTGGCGATGTCCATGTATAGAGTCTTTTCTTGTGTTGTTGGAAGAGGATGTTTGTTATGACCAGTGCATTTTCTTGGCAAAACTCTTATCAGTCTTTGCCCTGCTTCATTCCATATTCCAAGGTCAAATTTGCCTGTTACTCCAGGTGTTTCTTGACTTCCTACTTTTGCATTCGAGTCCCCTGTAATGAAAAGGACATCTTTTTTGGGTGTTAGTTCTAAAATGTCTTGTAGGTCTTCATAGAACCATTCAAATTCAGCTTCTTCAGTGTTACTGGTTGGGGCATAGACTTGGATTACTATGACATTGAATGGTTTGCCTTGGAAACGAACAGAGATCATTCTGTCGTTTTTGACATTGCATCCAAGTACTGCATTTTGGATTCTTTTGTTGACCAGGATGGCCACTCCTTTTCTTCTGAGGGAGTCCTGCCCACAGTAGTAGATATAATGGTCATCTGAATTAAATTCACCCATTCCAGTCCATTTCAGTTCTCTGATTCCTAGAATGTCGACATTCACTCTTGCCATCTCTTGTTTGACCACTTCCAGTTTGCCTTGATTCATAGACCTGACATTCCAGGTTCCTATGCAGTATTGCTCTTTACAGCATCGGACCTTGCTTCTATCACCAGTCACATCCACAGCTGGGTATTGTTTTTGCTTTGGCTCCATCCCTTCATTCTTTCTGGAGTTATTTCTCCAGTGATCTCCAGTAGCATATTGGGCACCTACTGACCTGGGGAGTTCCTCTTTCAGTATCCTATCATTTTGCCTTTTCATACTGTTCATGGGGTTCTCAAGGCAAGAATACTGAAGTGGTTTGCCATTGCCTTCTCCAGTGGACCACATTCTGTCAGATCTCTCCACCATGACCCGCCCGTCTTGGGTTGCCCCACAGGCATGGCTTAGTTTCATTGAGTTAGACAAGGCTGTGGTCCTGGTGTGATTAGATTGACTAGTTTTCTGTGAGTATGGAGAAGCTCTATACAGTCAGCAAAAACAAGACCAGGAGCTGACTGTGGCTCAGATCATGAACTCCTTATTGCCAAATTCAGACTTAAATTGAAAAAAGTAGGGAAAACCATTAGACCATTCAGGTATGACCTAAATCAAATCCCTTATGATTATACAGCAGAAGTGAGAAATAGATTTAAGGGCCTAGATCTGATAGATAGAGTGCCTGATGAACTATGGAATGAGGTTTGTGACATTGTACAGGAGACAGGGATCAAGACCATTCCCATAGAAAAGAAATGCAAAAAAGCAAAATGGCTGTCTGGGGAGGCCTTACAATAGCTGTGAAAAGAAGAGAAGCGAAAAGCAAAGGAGAAAAGGAAAGATATAAACATCTGAATGCAGAGTCCCAAAGAATAGCAAGAAGAGATAAGAAAGCCTTCTTCAGCGATCAATGCAAAGAAATAGAGGAAAACAACAGAAAGGGAAAGACTAGGGATCTCTTCAAGAAAATCAGAGATACCAAAGGAATATTTCATGCAAAGATGAGCTCGATAAAGGACAGAAATGGTATGGACCTAACAGAAGCAGAAGATATTAAGAAGAGATGGCAAGAATACACAGAAGAACTGTACAAATAAGATCTTCACAACCCAGATAATCACGATGGTGTGATCACTGACCTAGAGCCAGACATCCTGGAATGTGAAGTCAAGTGGGCCTTAGAAAGCATCACTACGAACAAAGCTAGTGGAGGTGATGGAATTCCAGTTGAGCTATTCCAAATCCTGAAAGACGATGCTGTGAAAGTGTTGCACTCAATATGCCAGCAAATTTGGAAAACTCAGCAGTGGCCACAGGACTGGAAAAGGTCAGTTTTCATTCCAATCCCAAAGAAAGGCAATGCCAAAGAATGCTCAAACTACCGCACAATTGCCTCATCTTAAAGCTCGTAAAGTAATGCTCAAAATTCTCCAAGGCAGGCTTCAGCAATATGTGAACCGTGAACTTCCTGATGTTCAAGCTGGTTTTAGAAAAGACAGAGGAACCAGAGATCAAATTGCCAACATCCGCTGGATCATGGAAAAAGCAAGAGAGTTCCAGAAAAACATCTATTTCTGCTTTATTGACTATGCCAAAGCCTTTGACTATGTGGATCACAATAAACTGTGGAAAATTCTGAAAGAGATGGGAATACCAGACCACCTGACCTGCCTCTTGAGAAATTTGTATACAGGTCAGGAAGCAACAGTTAGAACTGGACATGGAACAACAGACTGGTTCCAAATAGGAAAAGGAGTTCGTCAAGGCTGTATATTGTCACCCTGTTTATTTAACTTATATGCAGAGTACATCATGAGAAACGCTGGACTGGAAGAAACAGAAGCTGGAATCAAGATTGCCGGGAGAAATATCAATAACCTCAGATATGCAGATGACACCACCCTTATGGCAGAAAGTGAAGAGGAACTAAAAAGCCTCTTGATGAAAATGAAAGTGGAGAGTGAAAAAGTTGGCTTAAAGCTCAACATTCAGAAAACGAAGATCATGGCATCCGGTCCCACCACTTCATGGGAAATAGATGGGGAAACAGTGGAAACAGTGTCAGAGTTTATTTTTCTGGGCTCAAAATCACTACAGATGGTGACTGCAGCCATGAAATTAAAAGATGCTTACTCCTTGGAAGGAAAGTTATGACCAACCTAGATAGCATATTCAAAAGCGGAGACATTACTTTGCCAACAAAGGTCCAGCTAGTCAAGGCTATGCTTTTTCCTGTGGTCATGTATGGATGTGAGAGTTGGACTATGACGAAGGCTGAGCGCCGAAGAATTGATGCTTTTGAACTGTGGTGTTGGAGAAGACTCTTGAGAGTCCCTTGGACTGCAAGGAGATCCAACCAGTCCATTCTGAAGGAGATCAGCCCTGGGATTTCTCTGGAAGGAAACATGCTAAAGCTGAAACTCCAGTACTTTGACCACCTCATACGAAGAGTTGACTCATTGGAAAAGTCTCTGATGCTGGGAGAGATTGGGGCAGGAGGAGAAGGGGACGACAGAGGATGAGATGGCTGGGTGGCATCAATGACTCGATGGACTTGAGTCTGAGTGAACTCCGGGAGTTGGTGATGGATAGGGAGGCCTGGCATGCTGTGATTCATGGGGTCGCAAAGAGTCGGACACGACTGAGTGACTGATCTGATCTGATCTGATTGATTACTTGGCAGTGTTTTGACATAAATAAAAGTTGAATTGAAGAAATGTCTATTGAGTATATTTTATAAACTTATAATTTTGCATTTACAGGAATAAAGGTTTCTTTTTATAATGAAGTGTGCATATGGCTTGGTAGTTATAATATGCACTGATTAAATGTCTTGGCCAATATATATGGGTCATGACATGATAAATGTAAATGTCTTTTTTTTTAAATTCTATAAGAAGCAAAATGAACCAAAAGGGGATAAATGTATTGTGTTTATAGTAAACATTTATAGTTAGTTTCTGTGGTTTCACTTGGGTAAAATGTGTTAAAATTCCCTCAAATCTTTATACCTATGTGAAAGGCCAATTTTATTTTTCTGAATTAATTCTTATATGGAAAGAAAGAAAGTCTCAGCTAAGTTTGCAGTCTTTGATACTGATCACTTTTTCCATGTCCCTTTTTGCATTTATAGCATTGTGAACTGAAATAGTTTTGGAAAGTGCCTCTCCAGAAATATTTGAGTGTGAGTAGAAGGAATATGAGGAGAGGCTCTTCACTGGTAACCCAGATTCAGGAAGAGCCTTCAGTCTACCTTCTTTTCTCACTTGCCTTTCTATTTGTCCCTTTATTACCTTAGGTCTTTTTAGATTTCTGAAAATAAGTAAAATTCTTCCTGGCAAAGATTTCATACTGAGTCTGCAAAGTGAATAGCCAATGGAGAAGGTAGAAGTGGGAAGTGCAGAGTATCACGTGGAGTATTGTTGTACATCTCTGCCTCCCCTTGTAAATGTTTTCTCTTTCATTTTGGGACTTGACCCCATGTAATATTAACCATCCAACTGGTTTTACAATGGAGCAGCTCTTTTCAATTTCCCTTGCATTTGAACATTATATTTGGGGGGGGGCGGTGCAGGGAGAGGCTTCCCTTTGGTTCAGTGGTAAAGAATACACCTGCAATGCAGGAGACGCAGGCAATGTGTGTTTGATCCCGGGGTCAGGAAGATCCCCTAGAGGAGGGCATGGCAACCCACTCCAGCATTCTTGCCAGAAAAATCACATGGACAGAGAAGCCTGGTGGGCTATGATCCATGGGTGTGCAAAGAGTCAGACACAACTGAAATGACTGAGCATAGCACACAGCACATTCTTTAATCTAATGCAAGAAGTATGTTTTGAAATATGTTGTGGAAAACGTGCAATGTTTTGAAAAGTGTACAGGAATGTGTATATATTAATATGTATATTGCATATATATGTATACATGCATAGTATATAAGGTAGTATAGAGTAAAAATAGGATAACGATTGTTAAGTTAAAAATACCAAAGCTATATTTAATGTTGTTGAAAAACAGTACTTAAAAAGCATTTTTGGAAAGATTAAAAATAATAGATACTATGAAAATATGTATCTTCATGTCTGAATTTAAATAAGGAAAGAATTCCTTTATAAAATGAGTGGCACTGCATAAGATATCAGTATTCCAGCATACATCAGTATACGTGAGTCCTTTGGAATCAAACAGAAGAAAAATGATCACCCAGAGTAAACGTTACAAGATAAATGTCTTCAGTCAACACTTTGGACTGTGATTTTTTGCCTTTTGTAGAAAGCAGCTTGCAAGTTTCTAAACCTTAAAATTCAATTTTGGAAAATACACTTGAAGATACTGGAAGAGTGATAATTTAAAATATTCTTCTGTTCAGCCATTCAAAGAAAACACGCATTTAGAGTGATCTATTTTGTTGATTGCCAGCAAAGGTCCATCTAGTCAAAGCTATGGTTTTTCCAGTAATCATGTATGGATGTGAGAACTGGACTATAAAGAAAGCTGAGCACTGAAGGATTGATGCTTTTGAACTGTGGTGTTGGAAGAGACTCTTGAGAGTCCCTTGGACTGCAAGGAGATCCAACCATTCCATCCTAAAGGAGATCAGTCCTGAATATTCATTGAAAGGACTGACGCTGAAGGTGAAGCTCCCATACTCTGACCACCTGATTCAAAGAACTGACTCATTTGAAAAGACCCTGATGCTAGGAAAGATGGAAGGTGGGAGGAGAAAGGGATGGCAGAGGATGAGATGGTTGGATGGCATCACCAACTCAATGGACATGAGTTTGAGTAAACTCCAGGAGTTGGTGATAGACAAAGAGGTCTGGTGTGCTGCAGTCCGTGGGGTCGCAAAGAGTTGGACACGACTGAGCAACTGAACTGAACTGATTTTGTTGATGCTAATCAATATTTTGTTGATGCTAATCAATAAAATGCTTTAAAGCCTTTTAATTTGAGGGTTTTTTTTAGATTTAAGCATAACATTTTAGAATTTCTAAGTTAAAATAAAAGAATAATGTAAAATAATGTAAAATTTACAATCATGATTCCTTCTATGCTATTTGCAGTTCAAAGAAATTATGCCAATTATGTAAGAATGGTGATGTTTTCAAACCTTTTTTAATCAATGGAAAGAGTTTAAAAGCAGAACTCTAACATATAAAATATAATTAAACAACATTTCGTATTTAAAGATATTGTAATTGTGAATCTCTGATAAATATCCAAAAGTGATGAGTATCAAAATAATCTAGGATACCATTACATACACGGTATCCTAGATACATACCATACATACATGTTGGTATGATATGTCACATCACTTGGTACAGGCCAAATGACTCTAAAGCTATGATATGTCCTTTTCCAGCACTGCAAATTTCTCTCAGTGTCAGTGGGCACTACCAGAGTTCATATGCATTGCATTCTCATTTGTACCATTACACAAGTGAGCAAAGTTAACTGTTGTTTCTTTCAAATTAACAAGCTTTGAATTATAAAAAATTATGAAGTCTAGTGCTAAATCCCAGACTTCTGATTCAAGTTATGGGAATGTAATATGTGTATATACCCTAGGTTTTAAAATTTAACAATGCTATATAAACATAAGTAATAATAACCACTCTTATTTTTATTCGTTACTCAGAAAGAGTTTGAGTCTATCTAAGCTCTGAATCAAGTCAGTTGTATTGGCAGTACATATGTTGGATGTCAAATGCTGGGTTCACAATACACTGTACTTTCAGTTCAGTTCAGTTCAGTTGCTCAGTCATGTCCAACTCTTTGCAACCCCAGGAACTGCAGCACGCTAGGCTTCCCTGTCCATCATCAACTCCCAGAGCTTGCTCAAACACATATCCATCAGGTCAGTGATGCCATCCTGACCATCTCATCCTCTGTCGTCCCCTTCTCCTCCTGCCTTCAGTCTTTCCCAACATCAGGATCTTTTCCAATGAGTCAGTTCTTTACCTCAGGTGGTCAGAGTACTGGAGCTTCACCTTCAGCGTCAGTCCTTCCAATGAATATTCAGGACTGATTTCCTTTAGGATGGACTGGTTGGATCTCCTTGCAGTCCAAAGGACTCTCCAGGAGTCTTCTCCAACACCACAGTTCAAAAGCATCCATTCTTTGGCGTTCAGCTTTCTTTATAGTCTAACTCTCACATCCATATGACTACTGGAAAAACCAAAGCTTTCACTAGATGGACCATTATCAGCAAAGTAATATCTCTGCTTTTTAATATACTGTCTAGCTTGGGCATAGCTTTTCTTCCAAGGAGCAAGCATCTTTTAATTTCATGGCTGCAGTCACCATCTGCAGTAATTTTGGAGCCCCCCAAAATAAAGTCTCTCACTGTTTCCACTGTTTCTCCATCCATTTGCCAAAACTAAGGGACCAGATGCCATGTACTTAGTTTTTTGAATGTTGAATTTTAAGCCAGCTTTTTCACTCTCCTTTTTCACTTTCATCAAGAGGCTCTTTAATTTCTCTTTGCTTTCTGCCTGGAGGGTGGTATCATCTGCATATCTGAGGTTATTGATGTTTCTCCCAGCATTCTTGATTCTAGCTTGTGCTTCCTCCAGCCCAGCGTTTCTCATGATGTACTCTGCATATAAGTTAAATAAGCAGGGTGACAATATACAGCCTTGATGTGCTCCTTTCCCAATTTAGAACCAGTCCGTTGTTCCATGTCCCATTCTATGCAGCTTCTTGACCTGCATATAGATTTCTCAGGAGGTGGGAAAGGTGGTCCAGTATTCCCATCTCCTGAAGAATTTTCCACAGTTTGTTGTGATCCACACAGTAAAAGGCTTTGGCATAGTCAATAAATCATAAGTAGATATTTTTCTGGACCTCTTTTGCTTTGTCTGTGATCCAATGGATGTTGGCAATTTGATCTCTGGTTCCTCTGACTTTTCTAAATCCAGCTGTATTTTAGTGCATATTATTTTTATTTTACTTGAAGATAGTTTTAAAAAGTTTAAAATTAAATTCAAATCTAACATTGGAATCCTTAAACATTTCTATGTAGTGCTAGAGTTTGATTGAATGAAATCTGATGAAAAATGTATGTAAAAGTCTAGGTTTTATTTTTGCTTATGATAACATTTGTATAGTTCAGAAGAGTTTATAGAATAATTTCTCACTTATGATTTTAAATAATCTTTAAAACAATCTTAACAGATATATAGGATACAGTGGTTAAAATTATCATCACTTCTTTGGTGGCTCAGACGGTAAAGCATCTGTCTACAATGCGGGAGACCTGGGTTCGATCCCTGGGTCGGGAAGAATCCCTGGAGAAGGAAATGGCAACCCCCTCCAGTACTCTTGCCTAGAAAATCCCACGGATGGAGGAGCCTGGTGTCCATGGGGTCACAAAGAGTCGGACACGACTGAGCAACTTCACTTTCTTTGCTAAAAATGTTGAGTTTTAAGCCAGCTTTTTCACTCTCCTCTTTTACCCTCATCAAGAGGTTCTTTAGTTCCTCTTCACTTTCTGCCATTAACGTTGTATCATCTGTATATCTGAAACCGTTGGTATTTCTCCCAGTAATCTTGATTCCAGCTTGTGATGCATCCAGCCCCGCATTTCACATGATGTACTCTGTATATAAGTTAAATAAGCAGGGTGATACTATACATCCTTGACGTAATCCTTTCCCAATTTGGAACCAGTCCATGTGTGGTTCTAACTGTTGCTTCTTGATTTGCATACAGGTTTCTCAGGAGACAGTTAAGGTGGTCTGGTATTTCCATCTCTTTCAGAATTTCCACAGTTTGTTGTGCAATTCTACTCCATTTTATAACTTTTAAGCTAGTGTCAATACCATGAAACACGTTCTCAGAATGATCAGTTCAGTTCAGGCGCTCAGTCACATCTGACTCTTTGCAACCCCGTGGACTGCAGCATGCCAGGATGATACTAGAGGATACGTTTATGTGCCTCTGGACCTCCTGTTTTAGAGCCAGGACTCTTCTAGTAAAACTGATTTTTACAAAATAACAAAACCATTTCAAAAAAAATAACATAATTCTCTTCATTTTACCTTCAAAGCATTTTTAATATTTCCTTATAAGATACTATTGTAAGTAATTTATAGTTTAGCCTCTTGGGCTTCCCTGGTGGCTCACATGGTAAAGAATGTGCCTGCGATGCAGGAGACCTGGGTTTGATCCCTGAGTCAGGAAGATTCCCTGGAGAAGGGCATGGCAATCCACTCCAGTTGTCTTGCCTGGAAGAATTCTATAAACAGAGGAGACTGGCCGGCTACAGTCTGTGAGTTTGCAAAGAGTCGGTCACAGCTGAGTGACTAACACTTTCACTTTCACATAGGTTAGCCTCTTAATCACTTTTCACGTTAATTATAAAAATAGTTTAGGTCCACTGACTTACTTTGGAGTATTCCTCTCTCTTTTCCCCATGCAACTTGTGGCTAAGTACCCTGCAGGCAACCATGACATTGAGCCAGCCGTCTTGGACTAAAGAAGGGACAGAGGTAGTGCTGAAGTTGTCTAATAGAGAGCCTCTCCCTCGTGTGAAATCTTTTATTTTTTTCTCAATTCTTAGTCAATAGTACCTACCTCATGGCCTTCTAAAATGATTTATATATAACATCTCAGCCTGTATACTTTACAAATTAGGTAAATAATGTCCCTAATTATCCTCATCTCTTTTCCTCTGATTACTTCTGTGTTTGTTTCTCATTTATTACTGTTCATGCCTTCATCTTCAGATATTCTGTTTATTCAACAGTTCCCTAAAGTTCACATAAATAAATTCAAGAATACTGCCGAGCAGAATTTTAATATTCATATCTCCCCTTCCTACACATTTATTTGCATAAATTAGTTTAGGTTCATGTCTTTATATATCTTATTAGAAGGACGAACCTAATTAATACAGAGTATGAGGCTTTAAGAAAATATAAACTTTTTCTGGGATTTGAGCATATAATTAGGCACTTACTCTGATTAGGTAGGTGCATGCATGCCAAGGTTGTCAACTCTTTGCAACCCCATGGACTGTAGCCCACCAGGCTCCTCTGTCCATGGGATTCTCCAGGCAAGAATGCTGGAGTGGGTTGCCATGCCCTCCTCCGTGGAATCTTCCCAACCTAGGGATCGAACTTGCGTCTGTTAAGTCTCCCGCATTGGTAGGCTAGTTCTTTACCACTAGCACCACCTTGGAAGCCTGATTTGGGAAGGGGAGTATGTATAAAACTGTTGTATTTTAATGGACATTCTGTATACATTAACTTAGGTCTCTGTCTCAACATCTTCAATAACTGTTAATTGTCATTTTATACCAGTTTCTGCCTGGAGATTTATTAGTCTGCCCTTTGACAGAGAAGTTATACTCTGCTACATTCAGTCAATTGAAACTAGCATCTTGCTACCCTGAGAAATTTTAAAGAAGAAAGAAAGGTTCCAAAAAGTTCTTGAGAATTCTGCTTTTGCCAGCAGTGACTTTCCCACAAATAATAATTTCTATCTGAACAGTGAAGTCTCTGAGTGCATCAGATATAAGATCCAGTATGGGAAAACGGTGGCAATTACTGAAAAGAACATGTATGTTTATCTTGAGTTTTGGGAATTAGGAAAGACTTCTATTTCAGTTATGTAATATATAGAAGAAAGGCCTGGATTTTGCATCGGATTAATTAGTATCTCCCCTTAAGTATTGTCAGCGGAATTGTCACCTGTGTTTGCAGCGTCAAGAGTCATCCTTCCTAATTGCTGTGACTGAGTCAGGATGGGGCACATGTCTGCAATGCAGTGGTTCTCAGTTGCAAATCCTGAGCTGGCTCAGTATTCTCATTCTTTAAATGGCATATTGTAATTTTTTGACAAATAAAAATCAGTAAATGATTGCTGTACCACACCAGTTTGGTGACATCTCCTGCTGTATCACTGACATATGTTGCTTCTTCCTTAGATACAGCTTTCTCAAGGACTCAAATAATTCAGTATCTTAGGAGAATGACTGGCATGAAAGCAGAAAAATGGGCCTCAGGCCACCAGCATCATTAGCCACTGTGCTAATAGTGAAAAGGTACATTGTAAGAAATTATCATCATTTTTAAGAAAAAATATTTTAAAGTTAAGACTGTTTCGGGATAGCTAACAACCAGTTGAACAAAGATAAGATTCATATGTCATATGTTTCTCAGCCAATCTGATATAAGTTTAAATAAACCAAAAGCTGACTTGGTGTAATATGAGCTTGTTAAGTGCCCACAGAAGATTTCTTTCCTCCCAGTAACTATATATACTCTTTAGTACCCTCACCCTTAAATGTCTATAAAAAAATTATCATATATGCTGCCTAAAAGCGACATTTGACTAAAACTTATAAAAGGAAAAGAAAAGATAACTCCTTACAGTAATAAATAATTTTGTAAAACAAGGTTAGAGATTTTATAAGTTTGTCCAGAAAGTCTTTAAATAACATAAGTGCACAGTTCAAATACAGACTTAAACTTGGTAACAGTGGAAGCTGGAATTTCTATGATAGTTTCTTAGAAAAAAGATACATGCAGTTGTGTTTTTGTTTAATTGTACTAGAATAAAAAGTATAATAATTTAAAAATGTGGCTTAGGAAATTTTAAAATAGCAAGACAAGCTTTTCTTTGAAATATAAACCACAGGAATACTTGAAACTGTGTCTAATATACTGCATAAGTGAAATAATTACTGAGGATGACATGTAGTAATTGGGTCTGTAACTCCAATTACCCTGAGGCATTGACTCATTTAGACTTATGCCTTTATTCATCAGGTTTGTGAGATAAGCTTTTCCGTAGAAATAAATCCAGAGTATCTTCCCTTGAATTCAAGGATTCCACAACCCTCTCTCTAGAGAACCAGCAAGAAATCATTGAATTATTTGCTAATTGTGAGCAAAATTTGTATTGATTTTTTTCCTGTCTTTCTAGCTGATGTTAATAGCATCATACTTCAGGTCACTGAATACTTTGAGCACCATCTAATTGTCAAAGAATCACTTACTAAGACAAAATTGTAGACATCAAAGGCATGTACACACATACATAATAGCACAAAGAAAATGATGACATAGGCAGTTAATATTTACTTTCTTCTCCACCTCATCTGGTAATATTTTTCAATGGATATGACATAGTTTAAAAACAATACTATTTTTAAGTGATATCAAAACTACTACATCACTCAGCTCTAGCCACACCTGTTTTAACTGCTGCTGCTGCTGCTAAGTCGCTTCAGTTGTGTCCGACTCTGTGCGACCCCATAGACGGCAGCCCACCAGGCTTCCCCGTCCCTGGGATTCTCCAGGCAAGAACACTGGAGTGGGTTGCCATTGCCTTCTCCAATGCATGAAAGTGAAAAGTGAAAGTGAAGTCGCTCAGTCATGTCTGACTCTTCGTGACCCCATGGGCTGCAGCCCACCAGGCTCCTCCGTCCATGGGATTTTCCAGGCAAGAGTACTGGAGTGGGGTGCCATCACCTTCTCCGTTTTTAACTGCTGGGTAAGTATTAATTTCTCATTGCATCCCAATGCCACTACCACAAAAAGCTACAACAAAATATAAACATATGTCCACTTTTGTTCATTAGGTTGTCATATCCTTTGAAATATGATATAAGGAGCATAACTTTTGCTTTTTTTTTTAATCACTTTGTGGATATAAAAATAGACATTGTATATTTTTTCTCACACTTTTCAGTGCTGTACTGTGATTTCCAGTAAAATGAAACTATTTCCAAGTATTATAACTTCTATAGTGCATAACAGAGTGTTTTAAATTAAAGATGCCTGTCCATTCTCTGCACTGACACACAAATCTATTGCTCAATAAATTTGACCAAATTTAGTGAAATATAGCTGTGGAAAAAAATAGAAAACACTCCACTGAATGCTCCTGATAGTCTTTTACATGGGAAGAGCTATTCCTCTCTTGGCCCCTAACTAGTTGTTAAAACCAATGTACCTCATCTTTGACATCTGTTTGAGCAGAATGAATCCATTTTATATCCCCAAATCACTTTCAGTGGGACAGAATGCAGTAAATGAAGCAAAATGGTGGGGAAATGAGAAAGTGTAAACAAGCCAATCAGATGCCATTTAATTTCCTGGAGAGCCAGAAGTTTTCTCAAAGAAAAGCAAGATCAGACTTTGAAAGGAAACCCTGCTCATAGCTATTTGAGGGAACTTTTTTTTGAGTATATTGAAATTTAAATTGATACTATGCCCAGAAATGTTTCATAACAACAGCCAACACTAATAAGTTGCTCAGTAATATTGCTTGATGGTTTATGAATACCTAACTATTCCTATGTATACAGGACAGGCACCATTAACATTTCTGATGAAGCATGGCTGTACCAAGAAACATGGTATTCTGATTGCCATGTGTTAGAACATTCAATACCTGTGATTTTTTTCCCCATTAATAATGATGAGGTTCTTTTTCAGTATTGTTGTTGGATTGTTAGCCTCTGTTAAATTCTGAGAACATCAAGTAAAAACACAGTGTTAAAAATTAAAGTTTTTATACACAAAGCAAAGTTTAACATAATAAGCCTCAGTTAGTCCTACTCTGTTGTATAAACTCATGTAGTCTGCTTGTGCGGAAAAGTCAATGGCAACCCACTCCAGTACTCTTGCCTGGAAAATCCCAGGGACTGAGGAGCCTGGTGGGCTGCAGTCCATGGGGTCGCTATGAGTCGGACACTGAACGACTTCACTTTCACTTTTCACTTTCATGCATTGGAGAAGGAAATGGCAACCCACTCCAGTGTTCTTGCCTGGAGAATCCCAGGGACGGGGCAGCCTGGTGGGCTGCCATCTTTGGGGTCGCACAGAGTTGGACACGACTGAAGCGACTTAGCAGCAGCAGCAGCAGCAGTCTGCTCGTGGGATATCTCTGGAGAGACAACTAGCATTGCATAGTGGATCATGTAAATTATAGAAAAAACTTGGCATCATACTTTGCCTGGGAAGGAGTTCATGTTTTATATCCATACAGTTCCAGCAGGAACATCATGAATAGTATCCTTTTAAACTAACAAGCATTTTCCTTTAAGAGTACAGTTGAGGTTGCATCTGCTGATTCCAAAATTCAAGTTCACTAATTGAGAAGGTCTAGTGAACAACACAGGGCTTCCCTGATGAGTCAGATGGTAAAGAATTCACCTGCAGTGCAGGAGGCCCGGGTTTGATCCTTGGGTTGGGAAGATGCCCTGGAATGGGAAATGGCCCTCCACTCCAATATCCTTGCTTGGAGAATCCCATGGATAGAGGAGCCTGGAGGGCTACAGTCCAAAGGGTTGCAAAGACTCAGACAGGACTGAGCAACTAATAGTGCACAATGCAATAAAGAAAGAGAGAACCGATGTTTGTTATACATGTATGTTTTGGTTATTTTGCCTTTAGTGATTTTTAGGTGTTTCCTTGAGTGATTATAAGAGATGGAGAAAAAGGCCTGCAGTGTTGAGCTGTTTCAGTTTGTGTGTGTAAGAGATTCTGTTGACTATAAATTCTTGCTTATTGTACACAAAGCTTATAAAGTGTCACATTCATATTTTTAAACTAGGGTAGAGTGCTGAGATGAGCACACTAATTCCTTCCATCACTGCATCTGTACTCTTTACAATGTCGCTTCTATCAAGAGGAGGAGTCCATTTCCCTATTGCTCGTGTAGGGCTGACCTTGTCACTTGCTTTGATCGGTA
The DNA here is from genome assembly GCF_019923935.1 of Bubalus bubalis. Classification (NCBI taxonomy): domain Eukaryota; kingdom Metazoa; phylum Chordata; class Mammalia; order Artiodactyla; family Bovidae; genus Bubalus; species Bubalus bubalis. The sequence goes on from NC_059157.1 coordinate 70,046,389, forward strand.
GAATTGATATGCTGACCCTACGTCTTTTGAGGGCTTGCTGATTTCACATTGCCTTCTTGGAACATTGACGCCACTATGTGAAGTACTGTGACCTAGACCCTTTGAGACTGAAAGACCAAATATGGAAAATGGCCAAACTCTGCAGCCATACAGCTCTCCCGGTAATTGCAGCCAGCACCGACCATCTGGAGATGATGATGAGGTCGTTTTTGACCTTGCAGCCCCAGTAGAGCCCACAGACAACTATAGATGGCTGAATGGCCCCAAACAAGATCACAAGACCCACTCAACAAAGACCAGCCTTAATTGCTGACCCACCTGAGTGTGAGCAAATAGAATAATTGTTGTAAGCCACTAAAATGACTCTTTAAACAACTGACTTTTGAGGTTATGGTGAGGCAGCAATAGTTAGCTGATGCATATACCTCTTAAGGGAAAGGGCAGGTATTAGTGATTTTAGGTACTTTATACTGCCTGGAACATGGTAGATAGTAAGGAAAGATTATTCAATCACAGGAAGTAAAATAAGAAAACTTTGCTTTAAGAGACTAACAACTTCACTAGGGTACTGGGCAACAAAAAGTTTATCATTTATTGAACTTATGCCTGTGAGAATCACCTCCATCCTCTTAAGAATTCTGGGCTTGAAACCCACATTTATCACAACATCACTTGTAGGAGCCAGGGTAAAATGTTTATATGCAAATCTATGTGAAAAGAAATTAGCTGAGGAAAAATCATCAAAAGTCTATTTCATTTTAGATATTTATAGATAGCTATAAATGTTTATAAATAGCTCTCTAAGATAATTTTTTTAAGTTTACCGGTACAGATGTGAAAGGTATTTCTAAGAGTACTAGACATTTAGTCAGATGTGTCAGTTGATTTAATGTGAAGCTGTAATAATGATCCTAATGCAATTACTTTGATTATTCTTTGGAATTAATGTTTATTATTCTATTCTGTAATTCAATATTAAGTTTTATAAGAGAAAACTTGAACTTCAAATTCATAGCGCAAAACAGTCCTTTTTTAGTGATAGAAGCAAACGGCTATTAAGATCATAAAAACAAAATAAGGATAAGAACAAAGAAAGGGTATATACTTTTAATTTTTATCTTTGAATTTTAAAAAAGCCATATGGAGATAAATGAATTTTTAGGTTCTTAGATACGGAGTTAAATTGGCAATTACATTTTTAGAGAAATGAAAGAATAATATATGCACAATAAAGTCTGTACCTTTTAAAAATACATTTAAAAGTGTATTTTCTCTATTTACCAAAAAAAAAAAAAATCTGTTATTTTTAATCACAGAGAGGAGAGTTTGGTTGAATTGCACTGAAACTAAGGAAGAAAGAAATATGCATCTTTCATTAAAATCTCCATCAGCCATGTTTCCATTAGAGTTCACTGAAAAATGACTCATAAAACCAACAATTTTCTGCATCAGGTGACAGGTTTTGACAGAAACAGCACTGCAGTTTTTGCGATATGCTACATTTTGAATGCTTAAACTGTGTGATTAGGTGTGCTTTAGATGACTTCCACGTGCTTAGCTAGCAAAATCTGAGTTTATTTATACAAAATTATTCAAGTGAAAAAAATGGCGTCTCTCAAGTGAGTAAAGGCAGACCTTGAAAGACACCAGAGGGGATTGGCTCACATTTTATTATCAAGTGAGCTGTTCTAGCTCTGCTAAAAGTAAGGCACAAATCTTCTTGGTAAGCACAATGAGCCTTTTTTAAATTTTATTTTATTTTTAATGATGCAAAAATAAAAAGAGGGAGTCCCACCATTTAATAAAGCAACTTTCTGTTTCAGCTTCTATTAGTTTGGCTTTAGTAAAAAAAAAAAAAACTACAAGTGTCTTGTAAACAGAAAAACAATCAAATGTTCTAAATTTATAATAGGTGTGCCATAAGCATTTGTTTTCCCATATGAGTAATATCTAGTTGCTAATCTTTAGATGCTCTCTAAGCACTTGTCTCTGGGCATATTTTAGAATAATTGTATTGTAGAGTCATCTGGTTTTTATTTAGAATTGAGAATCTAGGTGTTAAAGTGTTCAGATCAGATCTACTTTTCCCACTTTGTTGTTGAATGAGACACTTCACTTCTTATTGTTAACATGGAATATTAATCATGCAACTTAAATTAACATAAGCCCATTCCTTGTAAAGGAAGTGAAAGGAATTCCATACCTTTGAGACAAAGAGCCATGGGTTTCTAACTCTAAGCTACATGGCCTTTGGAAAGTCTATTTTCAAAACTCTCAGAAATAACATCTTTGAACTGGAGATACTCTATTGAAAAGTGTTATAGGTTTGAGAGGTTATATATCCCATATGGTGCCTGCAGGGTAAGAGAATGCTGATGATAATGATGATTAGAACTGGTATGTTTCATACATTTTTATTTCATCCCCCTTATCCCAACAGTACTTGTACATGTGGTTTTTGTTTTTTCATTCCAAAGATGAACAGTACTAAAGCCTTTATCTTTCAGAGAGACTACAGATTTTCTTGTGATAATCATAAGGATTGGCAAGGTAAAGATGAGTGTAATGGGAGAAAAATGTTATACATTTAATATTTTAGAATCATTTTTTGAGATAATAGATGACATTCAAGCTGAGTAAGTAGAGAATTAATTTTGACTCTTTAATTATACTGCAGAGTACAGTGAAACATATTAATGGTGAGTGCACATTTGAAATTCTATAAAGTTAAAAGCTTGTTCCAAAAGCATTTCATTACATTTGTCAGTTTCAATAGTTTTATCCTTTAATGTCAGATAGATATAATTTTACAGACTCCAAATGCATTTGAGAACAGTTCTGACTTTGAAAGGAAATCAGACAGATGCTATGTAAGTGGATTTCTATATGTTCTTAATTCCTAGTTATATCAAAATTTTATTTAGGGGCTTGAGCTTTAACGTGAAAAGGTTCCACTAAGAAGCATTTATAATTTCCAATTCTGTCAACTTAATTTTGAATTTTGAAGTTTAAAAATTTGTCCATGTCTATAAAATCCAAAGTTTTCAATTCATATATTAAAAGTATCCTTCAAACTTCAAGCAATCAAAACTATTTCCTCCTATTCCTACATCTTTCCTAAATTGTGATATCATTTAGTGCTTTTCTTTGAACTCCTGTCTTTGGCACTATCTAGATAATACATTCTTGGCTTAATGTCTTCTTGAAAAGAGGGTATAACTATTTCAATGCAAGCCTCTAGGTTCAGGTATGTTTTGGCTCAGCATTGCATTCCCTGATGCTAGTGAAATGCTTGCCCAAGTTGGGTTTTATTTAATATTTATTAAATGAGTAAATGAGAAGAATGTTGGAAAAACTCACTCTTTGAAATTTGAATATTCTACCATTATCACTGAAGATGCTCTATTTGATTTCTTTCTTATTCCTTCTTTCCTGCCTTTCTCCATTTTTCTCTTTTTTCCCCTTCTTTCTACTCCCTACCTTCCATCTTTTCCCCCAGAAAAACAATAAACACCTCACTAAAAGTTAGTTCATAGCAAAATAATGAAAAAGTGATCTTTAAAAATCCATTGAACCATCAATAAAATACCATACTCATTCATTGCAATAAGAATAGTGAGATATTCTCATTATATGAGGAAATGGAGACTGTGAGAAAACAGATTTCTGAATCCTATTTTATAGGAATAGTTTTTGGAACTTACTGAATTGTGGAAATATTCACAATACATACCCCTATACATACTTTTTCCAAGTATGTATAGTTAAGTTAACTCAGATAAATTAACTGTGCTTACATTTCAATCATATATAGTGAATACAAAGAGCATGATTTTGGGTAAAACAGACACTGATTCCAGTCTCCAGCAGGAAATATATGTTGCATATGTTTGTATGGCTAGACGTTCTCATTTGTAACATTGCAACTTAACAGTATCTATTTTTGGTATTACTATTAAAACACATAATGCTTGTCAAGGGTTTAGAAAATAACTAGTATGTAGTAGGTGCTCCGGAGAAGGCAATGGCACCCGACTCCAGTACTCTTGCCTGGAAAATCCCATGGACGGAGGAGCCTGGTGGGCTGCAGCCCATGGGGTCGCTAAGAGTCAGGCACGACTAATCGACTTCACTTTCACTTTTCACTTTCATGCATTGGAGAAGGAAATGGCAACCCACTCCATGTTCTTGCCTGGAGAATCCCAGGGACGGGGGAGCCTGGTGGGCTGCCGTCTCTGGGGTCACACAGAGTCGGACACGACTGAAGTTACTTAGCAGCAGCAGCAGTAGGTGCTCAGGGTGTGTTAGTTGCTCATTTGAGTCTAACTCTTTGCCACCCCATGGACAGTAACCTGCCAGGCTCCTCTGCCCTTGGGATTCTCCAGGTAAGAATACCGGAGTGGGTAGCTCTTTCTTTCTCCAGGGATCTTCCAGACCTTGTTATTGAACTCTGCTCTCCAGCACTGCAGGTAGGCTCTTTAGTGTCTGAGCCATCAGGGAAGCCCAAGTGCTAAATAAATGTTAGCTATTATTATTGATAGATCAATTTATAAGTGACAGGGTTAGTTTTTAACTTATTACAATGATGTGTGTGATTTTTGTGTCCTAAAACAAAAATATGTTTTTCTCTAAAAATATAAATTATAGAAATTATTGGAAAAGTTCATTTGATTTGCAAAAATAGGTTTGAATGCCAAGAGCACACATATAAAGCAATGTCAATCAAATTGCAGTCTTCTCTACAGTTTCCATTTTTTATTTTTTTTAACTTTATTTTATTTTTAAACTTTACAAATTGTATTAGTTTTGCCAAATATCAAAATGAATCTGCCACAGGTATACATGTGTTCCCCATCCTGAACCCTCCTCCCTCCTCCCTCCCCATACCATCCCTCTGGGTCGTCCCAGTGCAGTAGCCCCAAGCATCCAGTATTTCAACTTGCTCTGTAAACTTGGTATTTCTTAGAGTTCTCTACCAGGACTCCTAACATTATCCTTGGGTAATGCCTTTTAATTTTATTTGGTTATCACGAGTACTGACATTTCTTTGGTGAATAGCTGCAGCCTAGCTATCAAATATCATGCTCAAATCAACTCAACATAACAACTTGGAAGTCTCACAGGTATTTTATTCTCCCATTTGTCCAAACTAAAAGTACCAACTCACCTATTAAACTGCTCCTAATTGGGTCAAAATACTTATAAAAAATAAAAATGATGGCAATATACATCCTTGACATACTCCTTTCCCAATTTAGAACCAGTCAGTTCTTCCTTGTCTGATTCTAACTGTTGCTTCTTGACTTGCATACAAGTTTCTCAGAAGGCAGGAAAGGTGGTCTGATATTTCCATCTCTAAGAATTTTCCACAGTTTGTTGTGACCCACACAATCAAAGGCAATAGTGAAAGCATAGTCAATGAAGCAAAAGCAGATATTTTTCTGGAATTCTCTAGCTTTTTCTGTGATCCAACAGATGTTGGCAATTTGATCTCTGGTTCCTCTGCCTTTTCTAAATCCAGCTTGTCTTCCTGGAAGTTCTTGGTTCACATATTGTTGAAGCCTAGCCTGAAGGATTTTGAGCATTACTTTGCTAGCATGTGAAGTGAATGTAATTCTGTAATAGTTTGAAAATTATTTGGCATTGTTGTACTTTGGGATTAGAATGAAAACTGACCTTTTCCAGGCCTATGGCCACTGCTGAGTTTTCCAGATTTGTTGGCATATTGAATGCAACACTTTCACAGCATCATCTTTCAGGATTTGGAATAGCTCAACTGGAATTCTATCACCTCCACTAGCTTTGTTTGTAGTGATGCCTCCTAAGGCCCACTTGACTTTGCATTCCAGGATGTCTGGCTCTAGGTGAGTGATCACACTATCTTGATTATCTCTGTCATAAAGATCTTTTTTGTGTAGTTCTTATGTGTATTCTTGCCACCTCTTCTTAATACTTTCTGCTTCTTTTAGGTCCATACCGTTTCTGTCCTTTATTGTGCCCATCTTTGCATGAAATGCTCCCTTGGTATCTCTAATTTTCTTGAAGAGATCTCTAGTCTTTCCCATTCTATGGTTTTCCTCTGTTTCTTTGCATTGATCGCTGAGGAAGGCTTTCTCATCTCTCCTTGCTATTCTTGAATAACTCTGCATTCAAATGGGTATATTTTTCCTTTTCTCTTTTACCTTTAGCTTCTCTTCTTTTCTCAGCTATTTGTAAGGCCTCTTCAGACAATCATTTTTCCTTTTTGTATTTCTTTTCTTGGGGATGGATTTGATCACCACCTCCTATACAATGTTATGAACCTTCATCTATTGTTCTTCAGGCACTCTGTCTTTTGGATCTAATCCCTTGAATCTATTTGTCACTTCCACTGTATAGTTGTAAGAGATTTGATTTAGGTCATATCTGAATGGGCTAGTGGTTTTCCCTACTTTCTTCAATTTAAGTCTGGATTTTGCAATAAGGAGTTCATGATCTGAGCCAGAGTTAGCTTCTGGTCTTGTTTTTGCTGACTGCATATAGCTTCTCTGTCTTCGGCTGAAAAGAATATAATCAATCTGATTTCAGTATTGACCATCGGGTGATGTGAATCTGTAGAGTTCCCGTTAGTCCTGAATCATTGATGACAGAAATGGCATCTTATTAACTGTTATTTTACAGGTCCTATTTCAGTGCATAGCATGTAATTAAATGATTATTTGATAAATTTACATCAATTAACTATCCAAATCAAAGGCAAGTTAAAAAAAGGCAAGTAACAGTTTGACCTTCTTATGATATAAGTTTCTAGAAAGAAAAGTAAGGATGGATCACTAGAAGACTAGAAGATTTCTCATGTGTTTTAAGTGTTTTTAAATACATGCCCTTCCTGTTGCCCCCTGAGAATGTTTCTTCTCAAAGTTTCATTTCTCATCAATTGTCACAACTAGATTGAGAAGAATTTTTTAAAAAGTGAACATGTGTGTAGCCTTATCTGAGACTGGCATCCCCTCAAAGTCTTCTTACCATGGCCCTTTATTTATACCCTTCCCTTTGAACTATTTGTCCACTTATGGCACAAACATCTGCTAGTATATTGGTATTTTCAAACTTGTGAAGGATGTTGATGCTTATTTTGATAGCTACTCTGTGGTTTATCCTATAAATGTAACTTTCTTTCAAAACAAAAGAGAAGCATTCAATTTTATTTTACCATTTTTACTTTTCCTGCTGTCTTGCCTTGTTAAATACAATAGTCTCTAGTTATCAATTTCTGTACATTTCTACCGCCATTGCAATGGTCATGCCCTATGCCAAACCCCAGACTCCTTTGCAGTCAAAAGTCTCCTGATTGCCTACCAGTTCCTGTCTGTGCTGTGCTGTTCTTAGTTGCTCAGGCATGTCTGACTCTTTACGACCATATGGACTGTAGCCCACCAGGCTCTTCTGTCCACAGTGATTCACCAGGCAAGAATACTGGAGTGGGTTGCCATGCCTTCCTCCAGGGGATCTTCCCAATCCAGCGATCAAACCCAGGTCTTCCACATTGCAGACAGATTTCTTTACTGTCTGAGCCACCAGGAAAGCTGGAGAATACTGGAGTAGGTAGCCTGTCCCTTCTCCAGGGGACCTTCCCAACCCAGGAATGGAACCAGGATCTCCTGCATTGCAGGCAGATTCTTTACCTGCCAAGCTACCAGGAAGCCCCACATTTCCTGCCTACCAAGAACCTTTTCATTTAGTCGTTATTTATACTAATACACTTGAGGTAGAAAGATGGAAATATGATACTTATCTTCTCCACAGCAACAGTGTCTGCTGTGATATCGCTCTAATTCTATACTGACATCCTCTCTCAAGAACAGTATTATTAATCTGTAGTGTGGCTAATCTGTAACATTTCATAGGTTCGTATGTTGAAAGGTTGTTCTTTGAATATCTTTTTGACATTCTTCTAAATTCATAAGAAGCCATCATGTACCCTTGAAATTTTCTAGGATTGCTACTGTTTTTCATTATAGTTAATTTTATTTAATTGTCTATGCTATTCTTTCTCCCTTTCTAATGACTTATTTATATATCCATTCATCTGTGGTAGAAGTTGACTTGCTGTTAACTCAGTTTGCTGGGAGATTGTTGTTTGGAAAAGTTAGCTTAGCAGTCATTACTACACCCAGGCTGTTCTGTGATTTAGCCTACAATTTCCCTGGTGTCTGAAAGTGGCTTAACACTAGGAAATGGCAAGAAAAATTGCTTCAGTAAGTTTACAGTTGATATAGAGTGCATTTTTTTTATTCTATGCCTACAAGATGATGCTGTGAAAGTGCTGCACTCAATATGTCAGCAAATTTGGAAAACCCAGCAGTGGCCACAGGACTGGAAAAGAGCAGTTTTCATTCCAATCCCAAAGAAAGAAAATTCCAAAGAATGCTCATACTACAGTACAGTTGTACTCATCTCATATGCTAGTAAAGTAATGCTCAAAATCCTCCAAGCTGTGCTTTAGCAATACTGAACTGTGAACTTCCAGATGTTCAGTTCAGTTCAGTTCAGTCGCTCAGTCGTGTCCGACTCTTTACAACCCCATGAATCGCAGCACAGCAGGCCTTCCTGTCCATCACCAACTCCCGGAGTTCACCCAAACCCACATCCATAGACTCGGTGGTGCGATCCAGCCAACTCATCCTCTGTTGGCTCCTTTTCCTCCTGCCCCCAATCCCTCCCAGCATCAGAGTCTTTTGAATGAGTCAGCTCTTTGCATGAGGTGGCCAAAGTAATGGAGTTTCAGCTTTAGCATCATTCCTTCCAATAAAGACCCAGGACTGATCTCCTTTAGAATGGACTGGTTGGATCTCCTTGCAGTCCAAGGGACTCTCAAGAGTCTTCTCCAACGCCACAGTTCAAAAGCATCAATTCTTTGGCAGTCAGCTTTCTTCACAGTCCAACTCTCACATCCATACATGACTAATGGAAAAGCCATAGCCTTGACTAGATGAACCTTTGTTGGCAAAGTAATGTCTCTGCTTTTGAATATGCTATCTAGGTTGGTCATAACTTTCCTTCCAAGGAGTAAGTGTCTTTTAATTTCATGGCTGCAATCACCATCTGCAGTGATTTTGGAGCCCCCCCAAAATAAAGTCTGACACTGTTTCCACTGTTTCCCCATCTATTTGCCATGAAGTGATGGGAACAGTTGCCATGATCTTCGTTTTCTGAATGTTGAGCTTTAAGCCAACTTTTTCACTCTCCTCTTTCACTTTCATCAAGAGGCTTTTTAGTTCCTCTTCACTTTCTCCCAGATGTTCAAGCTGGTTTTAGAAAAGGCAGAGGAACCAGAGATCAAATTTTCAACATCTGCTGGATCACTGAATAAGCAAGAGAGTTCCAGAAAACCATCTGTTTCTGCTTTATTGACTATGCCAAAGCCTTTGACAGTGTGGATCACAATAAACTGTGGAAAATTCTGAAAGAGATGGGAATACCAGACCACCTGACCTGCCTCTTGAGAAACCTGTATGCAGGTCAGGAAGCAACAGTTAGAACTGGACATGGAACAACAGACTGGTTCCAAATAGAAAAGGAGTACATCAAGGCTGTATATTGTCACCCTGCTTATTTAACTTATATGCAGAGTACATCATGAGAAATGCTGGGCTGGAAGAAGCACAAGCTGGAATCAAGATTGCCACGAGAAATATCAAGAACCTCAGATATGCAGATGATACCGCCCTTATGGCAGAAAGTGAAGAAGAACTAAAGAGCCCCTTGATGAAAGTGAAAGAGGAGAGTGAAAAAGTTGGCTTAAAGCTCAACATTCAGAAAACGAAGATCATGGCATCCTGTCCCTTTACTTCATGGCAAATAGATGGGGAAACAGTGGAAGCAGAGGCTGACTTTGTCTTATTGGGCCCAAAATCACTGCAGATGGTGACTGCAGCCATGAAATTAAAAGACACTTACTCCTAGAAAGGAAAGTTATGATCAACCTAGACAGCATATTCAAAAGCAGAGACATTACTTTGCCAACAGAGGTCCATCTAGTCAAGGCTATGGTTTTTCCGGTAATCATGTATGGATGTGAGAGCTGGACTATAAAGAAAGCTGAGGGTGGAAGAATTGATGCTTTTGAACTGTGGCGTTGGAGAAGACTCTTGAGAGTCCCTTGGACTGCAAGGAGATCCAACCAGTCCATCCTTAAGGAGATTAGTCCTGGCTGTTCATTGGAAGGACTGATGTTGAAGCTGAAACTCCATTACTTTGGCCACATGATGCAAAGAGCTGACTCATTAGAAAAGACTCTGATGCTGGGAAAGATTAAGAGCAGTAAGAGAAGGGGACAACAGAGGATGAGATGGTTGAATGGCATTACCTACTCAATGGACATGGGTTTGGGAGGACTCCGGCCAGAAGTTGGTGATGGACAGGGAGGCCTGACGTGCTGCAGTTGATGGGGTTGCAAAGAGTTGGATACGACTGTGGAACTGAACTGAACTGATGCTTGATACAAAGTAAGTATTTTGTTCGGTGGCATGTAATTTGGAAAGGTAAAATTATCATGATATAACAAATAGAAGAATGAAACTTTAATGCTGACCTCAAAACAACAGATCTAGCTACATTTAAAATTAATAGAATTATGATTATAGTAGTTGAACTTGCATATTATTTGATTAATGGCAGAATCTTTTTCATATATTTGAGAAGACAGTAAATAAAACTTGAAAAAAATGTTTGAGCAGTTACAAAACTTACTTTTGTAAATTATAGTAACTAGGCGAAAAAATGTATCAGTTCAGTTCAGTTCAGTTCAGTCTCAGTCTTATCGGACTCTTTGCAACCCCATGAATAATAGCACTCCAGGCTTCCCTGTCCATCACCAGCTCCTGTAGTTTACTCAAACTCATGTCCATTGAGTTGGTGACGCCATCCAACCATCTCATCCCCTGCCACACCCTTCTTCTCCTGCCTTCAATCTTTCCCAGCCTCAGGGTCTTTTCCAGTGAGTTGGCTTTTCACATCAGGTGGACAAAGTATTGGAACTTCAGCTTCAGCGTCATTCATTCCAATGAATATTCAGGACTCCTTTAGGAGTCTTCTTTAGGATGGACTGGTTGCATCTCCTTGCAGTCCAAGGGACTCTCAAGAAAGCTGTGGTACATATACACAATGGAGTATTACTCAGCCATTAAAAAGAATACATTTGAATCAGTTCTAATGAGGTGGATGAAACTGGAACCTATTATACAGAGTGAAGTAAGCCAGAAAGAAAAACACCAATACAGTATACTAATGCATATATATGGAATTTAGAAAGATGGTAACAATAACCCTGTGTACGAGACAGCAAAAGAGACACTGATGTATAGAACAGTCTTATGGACTCTGTGGGAGAGGGAGAGGGTGGGAAGATTTGGGAGAATGGCATTGAAACATGTAAAATATCATGTATGAAACGAGTTGCCAGTCCAGGTTCGATGCACGATACTGGATGCTTGGGGCTGGTGCACTGGGACGACCCAGAGGGATGGAATGGGGAGGGAGGAGGGAGGAGGGTTCAGGATGGGGAACACATGTATACCTGTGGCGGATTCATTTTGATATTTGGCAAAACTAATACAGTTATGTAAAGTCTAAAAATAAAATAAAATTAAAAAAAAAAAAGAGTCTTCTCCAACACCACAGTTCAAAAGTATCAATTCTTCGGTGCTCAGCCTTCTTCACAGTCCAACTCTCACATCCATACATGACCACTGGAAAAACCGTAGCCTTGACTAGACAGATGTTTGTTGGCAAAGTAATGTCTCTGCTTTTGAATATGCTCTCTAGGTTGGTCATAACTTTCCTTCCAAGGAGTAAGCATCTCTTAATTTCATGGCTGCAATCACCATCTGCAGTGATTTTGGAGCCCAAAAAAATAAAATCTGACACTGTTTCCACTGTTTCCCCATCTATTTGCCATGAAGTGATGGGACCAGATGCTATGATCTTCGTTTTCTGAATGTTGAGCTTTAAGCCAACCTTTTCACTGTCCTCGTTCACTTTCATCAAGAGGCTCTTTAGTTCTTCTTCACTTTCTGCCATAAGGGTGGTGTCATCTGCATATCTGAGGTTCTTGATATTTCTCCCGGCAATCTTGATTCCAGCTTGTGCTTCTTCCAGGCCAGCGTTTCTCATGATGTACTCTGCATATAAGTTAAATAAGCAGGGTGACAACATACAGCCTTGACGTACTCCTTTTCCTATTTGGAACCAGTCTGTTGTTCCATGTCCAGTTCTAACTGTTGCTTCTTGACCTGCATACAGGTTTCTCAAGAGGCAGGTCAGGTGGTCTGGTATTCCCATCTCTTTCAGAATTTTCCACAGTTTATTGTGATCCACACAGTCAAAGGCTTTGGCATAGACAGTAAAGCAGAAATAGATGCTTTTCTGGAATTCTCTTCCTTTTTCGATGATCCAGCAGAAACATTCAAAACATAGGACATGTAAAAAAATTCTTATATTATTCTTATAGTTAATTAGGACAAAGCTGGTGAAACTGAATGTAAACAAGAGTAAAATTCTTTCTTTTCTTCCTCTACATAAATTTTGTTGATAATAACAAGTGTTCTTTTTTATTCATTTATTAATCAATGTCAGATATCATATACAGGATCTCATTTGCAAAGAGATTTTCAGATAATATTTCAGTTTATAGTAAAGTCCTTTGTGGTAAATAATAAATAAGGAACTTTATCAATAAGGTGTCCTTAAGTATAGAAGGAATTTGCAAAGTAAATGCTAATTTTATTTCCTTTTCTCTTATAAAAGAAATATTATCAAGCTGTTGATGTCTTCTATAGTAAAATGATAGAGTACTTGTTCAGTAAATATTATTAGTGTTCTTATATTACCTTGGTGACCTTCCCAGGTGGTGCTAGTGGTAAATAACCCTCCTGCTAATGCAGGAGACATAAGAGACGCAGATGCAATCCCCAGGTTGGGGAGATCTCCTGTTGGAGGGCATGGCAGCCCACCCCAGTATTCTTGCCTGGAGAATCCCATGGACAGAGGAGCCTGGCGGGCTACAGTATATTGGGTCACAAAGAGCCAGACACAATGAAGCGACTCAGCACACATGTACATGACCTTGAATTCTGAGCACTGTTCCAAACGATGGTATAAAATATACCATACTGTTATAGCACATTCTATATAGGACTGTAAATAAGTAGAATGCAGCAGAGTATCAACTAGAAAGTGAAAAAAGTATTGAAAGCTATTTAGTATTTTTACTTGGACGGTAAAAATTTCCATAGTTTGATGCAGAAATCAAATGAAATTAGTCATTAAAGATATAAAATTGAGAGTGAACAGGAGTAGCTCTCTATAGATATGAAACATAATCACTTATGTTTTGTTGGCAATTGAAGAAAACCTCAAGGCTTGGCCATGCTTCAAAGTAAATAATTTTAACTTGGTAGGAAGGAAGTAGGGGTAGTTTTGGAACTGATAGGCTGACATTCATGTGAAAATATGATGTTTTAATGAAAGCTAAAAGGTACACATCATGCTGCTTTTTGTGTACAGCACTTTCATTCTGTTTCAATTAAATGTCGAATTCTAATGTACAGAAGTGAGAAATTCAGTGGCAAAACCGAAATGAAAAGGAGACAAACAAACAAACTTCTTTTCATCCTAGTGTGCCTAGGCAGCAGTCCAAGTTGTAGATCTTAGGCACCATATGTGCTGTCCTCCCAATAGGGATGACATTTTACACGTAACTGAAAATGACGGCCTTGTCTGAATTCTGCCAGATCCTTTTTGCTTTTTCTCAACGTAAGATGGCTCTCTTGGTACAATATGCTCTCAAAAGACTGAGCATTAATTGCCAAAAGGAAGGCTCAGCATGGCCCGTGTCTTTCTCTGACCTTAGTTCCCTATCTTCTAACACAACACAGGGTCACAATCTAAATATGGTGACATGAAGCATCTTCACGATGTCAGATGCATGGACCAGTGTCCCCAGCTCCCAATTACACATCTTGCTTCTGTCTCAAAAGTGCTGAAGGATTATTTGTTGCTTTTCAGATAACCCTTGGTTCTTGTTCCCACACGGAGTAGAGATTATGCTCTCCCTCCAGCCCTTTTAAAGTCCAATACACCCAGCTTTGCCATGTGTGAGCAATCTGCAAGCATTATTAGCCCCGCTTGAGTAGCTCTTGATAACACTCTCTAGGAAGTCAATTAAAGATGTCAGGGGGTGGGCTGGACTGCTTTTCTTTTACTAACAGGCATTTGGAGAGTGGAAGATGGAACTGTCGGGAACAGGTGATTTTTGGTTCCTGAGGACCTAAACCTGTTTTGCGTTTTCTTGTATTTCAACATTTCTTTTGTATTCTCAAAATGATTTATTTTAATCTTTAGGCATCACCAGCTATATAACAGAGTATCAGATACTCACTCTAGTAAATGATGAAAATAATTGTTCAGCAATTAAAGCAATAAAAAGAGAAGATATCTTACAAATTTGAGCATAGTGAAAATTTATATTAAGGAGTTAATTTTTTGGATAAAATGTCTACCTTTAAGTGGAAATTAAATGATTGCTAAGAAATAGGCATAAAAATCACCTGGCTTTATAGTAGTCATTCTTTGCACTTGCTTGCTACCATTATGACACTTTCTTTTGCTGAAAATTTTCACCCATTTATGTGTTTTTACTAAGAAAAACAACCCTAAAAGTAAATGATTGATTTTTATAAAGCAAAAATAAAGTGCCACAACTATAATCTAATGTAATTAATGTAAATGTCTAAACCAATTCAGTTCAGTTTAGTTCAGTCCCTCAGCCATGTCCGATTCTTTGTGACCCTGTGAACCACAGCTCTCCAGGCCTCGCTGTCCATCACCAACTCCCAGAGTTGACTCAAACTCATGTCCATTGAGTCGGTGATGCCATCCAACCATCTCATCCTCTATCATCCCCTTCTCCTCTCACCTTCAATCATTCCCAGCATCAGGGTCTTTTCAAATGAGTCAGTTCTTCACATTAATTGGCCAAAGTATCGGAGTTTCAGCTTCAGCATCAGTCCTTCCAGTGAATATTCAGGACTGATTTCCTTTAGGATGGACTGGTTGGATCTCCTTGCAGTCCAAGGGACACTCATGAGTCTTCTCCAACAACACATGTCAAAAGCATCAATTCGTTAGAGCTCAGCTTTCTTTAGGTCCAACTCTCATATCCATACATGACTACTGGCAAAACCAAAGCTTTCACTAGATGGACTTTTGTTGGCAAAGTAATGTCTCTGCTTTTTAATATCCTGTCTAGGTTGGTCATAACTTTGCTTCCAAGAGGCAAGCATCTTTTACGTTCATGGCTGCAGTCACTATCTTCAGTGATTTTGGAGCCCCCCAAAATAAACTGTCACTGTTTCCATTGTTTCCCCATCTATTTGCCATGAAGTGATGGGACCGGATGCCATGATCTTAGTTTTCTGAATGTTGACTTTTATGCCCTCTTTTCACTCTCTTTCACTTTCATCAAGAGGCTCTTTAGTTCTTCTTCACTTTCTGCCATAAGGGCGGTATCATCTGCATATCTGAGGTTCTTGATATTTCTCCTGGCAATCTTGATTCCAGCTTGTGCTTCTTCCAGCCCAGCATTTCTCATGATGGTACTCTGCCTATAAGTTAAATAAGCAAATACAGCCTTGACGTACTCCTTTTCCTATTTGGAACCAGTCTGTTGTTCCATGTCCAGTTCTAATTGCTGCTTCCTGACCTGCATACAGATTTCTCAGGAGGCAGGTCAGGTGGTCTGGTATTCCTGTCCCTTTCAGAATTTTCCACAGTTTGTTGTGACCCACACAGTCAAAGGCTTTGACATAGTCAAAGCAGAAGTCGATGTTTTTCTGGAACTCTGGCTTTTTTGAATATCCAGCGGATGTTGGCAATTTGATCTCTGGTTCCTCTGCCTTTTCTAAACCAGCTTGAATCTCTGGAAGTTCACGTACTGTTGAAGCCTGGCTTGGAGAATTTTGAGCATTACTTCTCTAGCATGTGGGATGAATGCAGTTGTGCAGTTGTTTGAACATTCTTTGGCATTTCCTTTCTTTGCGATTGGAATGAAAACTGACTTTTTAAAATCCTGTGGCCACTGCAGCATTTTCCAAATTTGCTGGCATATTGAGTATGGCAATTTTACTGATAAAGAAGCAAAAGCTTAAAGAGGGTAAATAACCTGCCCCAACTCCTAATAAGCAACAGTGCTGGGACTCAGACCAAAGACTCTGATTCACCAAAACCATAGGTTTAACCTGTAGAGGGTACAGAATACCTGAAGCTGCAGTGTTCTATCTGTACTTATAATTGCAGAAAACGTCTCATAATGATTATGTAACTCTGAGAATTGAATGGTCTCCAAGATGGCTACATGTTTTTTGAACAAAAAAAGAAAAGAAAAAGGAGTCTGACTAAAGGTTTACTTTTGCTGAAAGAAGAAATTAACTTACACATTAAAAAAAAAAAAAAAAAAAAGACTGAAATCCTAAGAATTTGAGCTACCGTTAGAAAAGCTGCAATAGTTCATTGTAGAGAAAGATACCAGTATAATACTGATCACTCACTTTTGTTCTCTAGTTTTTATGAAGAAGTGTTTGTACAGAATCAAGTGCATATTGGGATTCATTCAAAGGAGCAAGTTTCATCATGAATTTTAAATTAGAAATATACTTAACCTAATTTTTGAAATCACCATCTCACAGCATGATATAATAACTAATTATAATGAAGACCTTAGTTTCCATGTAAATTATTTTTAATATACTTTAATTATTGTGTTAACAAATTATAAAATATGTCTGTTATACTTAAGTTTCTATCAAAATAATCTTAAAGTGTAAGCTCTAGAATGACAAAAATTATCTTTCAAATTCTCATCCCTTTTCTTACTAACTGGATGAAATTGGCATCTTGGAACCTTTGTCTTTTCATCCATAAAGCTACCTATGCCACAGGATCATTGTGGGGTTTCCATTGACCTTATAGGCAAGAAATAGTGACCATTATTTGACATCGATTTATCCCACCTAACTAGATGATTGAGATATTTTTAAATAACATGCAGAACATGATCTTGAAAAGATTATGAATGTGGTAAGCAGTGACATAAATTTCTGACATTTTTTTCTGACCATTTGAATAATGTGAAATTTGTGAATTAGTTTTTAACTTTGAAAATGAGAAACTACTGACGTTCCACTCCTGGGAGATCATTCTACAATAATGCCCCTCAAAGCACACTCTCTCTATAGATAGATAGATAGAGATAAATAGATTATTTTTTACTAAAACAAAGACACACAACTTCCCATACATTTATTGAGTAAATCAGTCAGTTTAGAAACTTTCTACTAAAGATGCATATGTAATAATCAGCTGTATCCAGTGTAGTCTTATCTTAATAATGAATTGAAATTCCTCATTCATCTAGTCATTCAGTAAATATTTACTTTGAACTTACTGTGTGCCAAGAATACCATTCTAGACACTTGGAGATATAACAATAAACAATGAAAGAGGTCCTCCTTGCTTCCATGGAGATGGCTTATGTTCTACTGAAGGCAAACAGATAATGAATAAGCAGATAAGAATGACTTCACATAGTGATATGTGATATGCAGGGGAAAAATACCAGAAGGGTTTGATATGTGTGATCTTTTTGCTTCTTTAGATGGGATAGTCATAAAAGAAGAACTCAATGATTTGATACATAAACTGAGATTTGTTGGACAAGAAGAGGAGAAGTAAAAGGAAGGCTTTGGAGAAGAATATTTCACAGTGGATAATATTAAAGGACCTAAAGTAAAGAAGTCTTTGCCTATCTAGAAGAAGAGAAGTGCCATTGTGGCTGGGGGAGAGAGAGCAAGAGGAATAGGTGCCATGAGAGTCCAGATCTCAAAATACCTTGTAGGCCAGAGTAAGGATTTGGTTGTTTTCTAGATGTGGTTCGTCTTTTGGAGATGAACCTTAAGCAGAAGGATGGCAAGATTTGCTTTATAATTTTAATGAGGTTACTCTGTCAACTGTGTGAAAAATTGACTGTAAAATGGGTAAAAATAAGATT
The DNA here is from genome assembly GCF_019923935.1 of Bubalus bubalis. Taxonomy (NCBI): domain Eukaryota; kingdom Metazoa; phylum Chordata; class Mammalia; order Artiodactyla; family Bovidae; genus Bubalus; species Bubalus bubalis. The sequence goes on from NC_059157.1 coordinate 70,064,474, forward strand.
GTGATATCTTACAGTGAACAGTGTCAGATTCATGATCTCCGAAGGAAATCAAATACACGGCTTCAGTCACTCAGAGCTTCATGTGGCAGAAGTTTTATTAAAGTGAAAAGGGCTAGAGAAAGCTTCTGACATAGACACTGGAAGTGAGCAGAGCATGCCCTACTTGCTAGTCTTATCAAGGCTTTATATAGCTTTTTGATTGTTTAATAACAGTAGAAAGGTCTTACCAGACCCACTCCCACGACATATATCTTAAGGTAACAATAGTAGTCAGAAGATTCTTGTAAAGAAGGAGAAACATGTCCTCAAGCAAGATACATTATTGTTCTGTAATCAATACAGAGCAAATAGATGGGAAACAATGGAAAGAGTGAGAAATTTTATTTTTAGGGGGCTCCAAAATCACTGCAAATGGTGACTGCAGCCATGAAATTAATACGCTTGCTCTTTGGAAGAAAAGTTATGACCAACCTAGACAGCATATTAAAAAGCAGACATTACTTTGCCAACAAAGGTGTGTCTAGTAAAAGCTATGGTTTTTCCAGTAGTCATGTACAGATGTGAGAGTTGGACTATAAAGAAAGCTGAGTGTGAAGAATTGATGCTTTTGAACTGTGGTGTTGGAGAAGACTCTTGAAAGTCCCTTGGACTGCAAGGAGATCTAACCAGTCCATCCTAAAGGAGATCAGTCCTGGGTGGTCATTGGAAGGACTGATGCTGAAGCTGAAACTCCAGTACTTTGACACCTGATGCGAAAAACTGACTCATTGGAAAAGACCCTGATGCTGGGAAAGAGAAGGAGGGAGAAGGGGATGACAGAGGATGAGATGGTTGGATGGCATCACTGATGTGATGGACATGAGTTTGAGTAAGCTCTGGGAGTTGGTGATTGGTGATGGACAGGGAAGCTTGGCATGCTGCAGTCCATGGGATCACAAAGAGTTGGACAGGACTGAGTGACTGAACTGAACTGAACAGAGCTTAAGGAAGATCATACCCTTGAGCAAGATGAGTTGTTTTGTTGTGTTATCATTCATTTCAGTTCAGTTCAGCCACCCAGTCATGTCCGATTCTTTCCGATCCCGTGAATGGCAGCAGGCCAAGCCTCCCTGTCCATCACCAACTCCCAGAGTTCACTCAAACTCATGTCCATCAAGTCTATGATGCCATCCAGCCATTTCATCCTCTGTCGTCCCTTCTCATCCTGCCCCCAATCCCTCCCAGCATCAGAGTCTTTTCCAATGAGTCAACTCTTCGCATGAGGTGGCCAAAGTATTGGAGTTTCAGCTTTAGCATCATTCCTTCCAATGAACACCCAGGACAGATTTCCTTCAGAATGGGCTGGTTGGATCTCCTTGCAGTTCAAGGGACTCTCAAGAGTCTTCTCCAACACCACAGTTCAAAAGCATCAATTCTTCGGCGCTCAGCCTTCTTCACAGTCCAACTCTCACATCCATACTTGACTACTGGAAAAACTATAGCCTTGACTAGACGGACCTCTGTTGGCAAAGTAATGTCTCTGCTTTTGAATATGCTATCTAGGTTGGTCATAACTTTCCTTCCAAAGAGTAAGCATCTTTTAATTTCATGGCTGCAGTCACCATCTGCAGTGATTTCGGACCGCAAAAAAATAAAGTCAGCCACTGTTTCCCCATCTATTTCCCATGAAGTGATGGGACTAGATGCCATGATCTTCGTTTTCTGAATGTTGAGCTTTAAGCCAACTTTTTCACTCTCCTCTTCACTTTCATCAAAAGGCTTTTTAGTTCCTCTTCACTTTCTGCCACAAGGGTGGTGTCATCTGCATATATGAGGTTCTTGATATTTCTCCCGGCAATCTTGATTCCAGCTTGTGCTGCTTCCAGCCCAGCATTTCTCATGATGTACTCTGCGTATAAGTTAAATAAGCAGGGTGACAATATACTGCCTTGACGTACTCCTTTTCCTATTTGGAACCAGTCTGTTGTTCCATGTCCAGTTCTAGCTGTTGCTTCCTGACCTGCATACAGGTTTCTCAAGAGGCAGGTCAGGTGGTCTGGTATTCCCATCTGTTTCAGAATTTTCCACAATTTATTGTGATCCACATAGTCAAAGGTTTTGGCATAGTCAATAAAGCATAAATAGATGTTTTTCTGGAAATCTCTTGCTTTTTCCATGATCCTGTGAATGTTGGCAGTTTGATCTCTGGTTCCTCTTCCTTTTCTAAAACCAGCTTGATCATCTGTAAGTTCACGGTTCACGTATTGCTGAAGCCTGGCTTGGAGAATTTTGAGCATTACTTTACTAGCATGTGAGATGAGTACAATTGTGTGGTAGTTTGAGCATTCTTTGGCATTGCCTTTCTTTGGGATTGGAATGAAAACTGACCTTTTCCAGTCCTGTGGCCACCGCTGAGTTTTCCAAATTTCCTGGCATATTGAGTGCAGCACTTTCACAGCATCATCTTTCAGGATTTGAAATAGCTCAACTGGAATTCCATCACCTCCACTGGCTTTGTTTGTAGTGATGCTTTCTAAGGCCCACTTGACTTCACATTCCAAGATGTCTGGCTCTAGGTGAGTGATCACACACCATCGTCATTATCTTGGTCGTGAAGATCTTTTTTTTGTACAGTTCTTCTGTGTATTCTTGCCACCTCTTCTTAATATTGTCTGCTTCTGTAGGTCGATACAATTTCTGTCCTTTATCGATCCCATCTCTGCATGAAATATTCCCTTGGTATCTCTAATTTTCTTGAAGAGATCTCTAGTCTTTCCCCTTCTGTTGTTTTCCTCTATTTCTGTGCATTGATGGCTGAGGAAGGCTTTCTTATCTCTCCTTGCTATTCTTTGGAATTCTGCATTCAGATGCTTGTATCATTCCTTTTCTCCTTTGCTAATGTGTTATCATTAGCTCTGGACTTAAAGAAAACTAGTCTTAGGCAGAATAGATTGTTGTCATAACAACTAATGACTTATGTGACTAAGACAAAGCAGTGTAGAGGGAAGAAAAGCCAAAAACCTTTGTTCCTTTCTCCACCTCTGAGGGTCCTTGTCTCCTTATCAACCAATCTAAGAATAAGCTCTCTCAGTTGTTAAGAGTCAGCTCCAGTATTCCATGAGGGATGACAGTGACTGAGACCAGGTGACAGGATTATAGGTAAAGAAAAAAATAGATTCTGGATAAATCTCTTGGTCATTGGGCCTTACTGATGAACAAAATGATGTGTGTGTATGCGGGGGGATGTTCATGGGTGACAGGTAACAGAAATGGAGGAAAAACAATAATTTCTTGAGTGATCTATACACTGTTGTACCACAGGCAAAGACACACAACATTGAGGAATGAAGATTTGTGTGACAAAGAACAAGAATTCAATTTTGGGCATGTTAAATTCCAGATGCTATTAGATGTGGAAGGGGTGATGTCAAACAGGCAAATGATGTAAGTCTGAAGTTCTAGGGAGCTCATTCATTTGGAGGCATTCATTTTAGAGTCATCAGCATGAAACCAGGAGTGAAAGAGATTAACCGTGAAGAATTTGTGTCTAGGGGAATTCTATTTTTGAGTGATATTGACCATATTTTAGAAAAGAAGTTTCTGGCCACTTATAGGCAAGAGTAATGGCTAGTGTGAAGAAAATTAGGAAAGTATTTCAGAACACAAGAAATGCACACTTAGGTATGTTTTTGCAGTGCTTTAATGGTATTGATTTCATTATGTAGGGCTTGGAGGAGAACACAACAAAATCACTATAGGAATTTTCCACATCTTAACCCTCAGCAATATTATCAGGCAATTACTGTGTCTAAGCTACTGCTGTTGCTATTGCTAAGTCACTTCAGTCGTGTCCGACTCTGTGCGACCCCATAGACGGCAGCCCACCAGGCTCCCCTGTCCCTGGGATTCTCCAGGCAAGAACACTGGAGTGGGTTGCTATTTCCTTCTCCAATGCATGAAAGTGAAAAGTGAAAGGGAAGTCGCTCAGTCATGTGTGACTCTTAGCAACCCCAGGGACTGCAGCCTACCAGGCTCCTCCGTCCATGGGATTTTCCAGGCAAGAGTACTGCTAGAGAGAATCATTAAATAATTATATCTATATTGGATATATTGTTAATTTCCAATCTAGTTTCCATCTGACTCTTTTTGGTCATTCAAGGCACTGAAATAAGATCTAGTAAAGGCAGTTAAATGTAATATTTGATTAAGATATCTATTATTGTAGGGAAGTCCTATTCTGTGCATGCATGCTACGTCACTTCCATCATGTCCGACTATTTGCGACCCTATGGACTGTAACCCACCAGGCTTCTCTGTCCATGGGATTCTCCAATCAAGGATACAGGACTGGGTTGCCCTTTCCTCCTCCAGGGGGTCTTCCCAACCCAAGGATGGAACCCACGTCTCATGTCTCCTGCATTGGTAGGTGGGTTCTTTACCACTGGCACTACCTGGGAAGCCCAGAAATCCTTTTCTACCTAAACATTAAAAATATTCTGAAAGAAATAAAGACTGTGTTAGTGTATTTTAGTATTACCTCAAATGATTTTCTGTCTCTAATAACCACCATCTCTAATATGACCACTTTTCCTAATAGGGGGAAAAAAAAAAAAAAAAACAATAACCAGGACTCTGCAGGAAGAAAGTTAATTTTAGAAAATACATTTTTAAATTATTGCTTAATTTTTGAAGACTATTGAAAATATACAGTGAACCTTTTATTATGCAAATGTATTCAGTTTTGAAAACAGTTGAATGATAATAAAGCATTCTCTTTTCTTTATATCATATTACAGTAATGAAGCTGTTACCTCTCAGTATGCATTTAATGAGTTTTAACTAACATTTTAATGAGCTTAAATTATCATAAACCTAAGAATTAGACAAAACTGAATTTATTGGTATAGAGAAAGTTTCCTTAAGAGTTAATTATATTGTTTATGATGGACTATAATTCATTTTATGATACATCACACTTTTATAAATAAAACTATATTAGCAAATCATTATACTTAACCTCTATAAACATGTATCCTTTTGTCCAGTTTTAAAATAAAAAACTCATGATGTTTTTATATGCTCAAATCATGAGTATAAAAGGCATAAACAAATATCAAAATGAATCCACCACAGGTATACATGTGTTCCCCATCATTTTGATATTTGGCAAAACTAATACAATTATGTAAAGTTTAAAAATAAAAAAAATTTAAAAAAAATGCATAAACATATCAAAGATAGAAACCAAAATTTTTATTAAAAAGTTTTCACATTTCCTCTAAATTAAACTCCATAAAGAACCTTCAAATGGAGATGTTTTTATTTTTGAAGGAGGAATGATTTATAGTTTTCTTGATTCATGTATTTACAGTGGGATTATGGAATCACAACTTATAATTTGGAAGAAATTTAGGAACTTTTAAAATAAGTGATATTTTGGTTTTATTGGAATATGATTGACAGTAAATATATGTGATGGCTTTAAGCCTGTCTCATCTAGACCACAGTCAGCACTGCTCGCTCCTTCCCCTGTAACTTCCTTATTTTTTATCCAGTCCTCTGATGAGGCACTTAACATGCCTTAGTCTAGATCAAAAGTTTCTCATCTTACCTTTATATCCCTTGTACCTGCCTCAGAGTTGGCCTTCAATTCATCTTAACTAAAGAGACCTTCTCAATGTTAATTTTTTTTCTGAAATTTTATTGTCTTAAAAAAGGAGCTAATTAACCAAGTTGTATATTTTGATCTCCAAGGTGAGCCTTATTACCATTCTACAGATATTGTGTGGACATTTGTATTTCCAAGCACCGTCCTCCTGTACACTGGCACTGTGGGTCGCTGAGTGACTCTAGTCAGAAGCCAGGTCTCCCTACCCTCATACAGCTCTCTGTGTTGAGTCCGGTTGGAGCAGATGGTATTCTTTGAAAACACGTGGAGTCAAAATTATTTTTTCTTTATACACTGTAAAATATATATGTATATAGTAACTAATTGATACATTTGTGTGTATAGTGAAGTCTTCCTCTCTCATCACTCCCTTCCCACTTTTGGTTTTCTTTGAAAAGGCTTTGTTATTATTCATTTCTTGCATGTCCTTCCAGAGATTGTTTTTTGTACATGCAAGCACATCCCAGCATGTTTCTTTCTTTTTTGTAATTAATTGAAGCATACAGTGCATATTCCAAACTCACTCTGAAGCTGGCCCTGTGAAAATGCCTTCCTTGTTGAAAACACTTTCCCTCCGTTGTATTTTAATGCATTTTCAATGCTGTTCTTTAATGCTGAATGCTTTTTTTTTTCTTTCCGGTTGTGGTTTTTGAGTTATATTTGATAACTTTCCTTAAATCTCTTTAGTACTTTGAGGGCAAGATCTCCACTAGAAATATCTTGTACTTCTAAGTGTAAGAGACATATAACATCTGTCACCATCAAAATAGTTCGTTCCCACTTAGTAAATTAAAAAGAAACAAATGAGTTAAAAAACTCTTCTATTATCTCAAAATAGTGATTACAACTAGAACTGATGGAAAAATGAAAATACCTAATTTATTTGTTATCAGTTAAACAAAGCAAAGTTAAACATCATTTAAAATCACCTTTTAGAAATAAACTGGATAAACCTTATTGAGTAAATTAAACTTTTTGATTTGGAGGGACAAGTGACATTTTATTGCCCAGTTAATATTTTACAACATAAATAATAATACGTAAGGGCTTTCCCTTAGGTATTTTCTTGATGAAAGTGAAAGTGGAGAGTGAAAAAGTTGGCTTAAAGCTCAACATTCAGAAAACGAAGATCATGGCATCCGATCCCACCACTTCATGGGAAATAGATGGGGAAACAGTGGAAACAGTATCAGACTTTATTTTTCTGGGCTCCAAAATCACTACAGATGGTGACTGCAGCCATGAAATTAAAAGACGCTTACTCCTTGGAAGGAAAGTTATGACCAACCTAGATAGCATATTCAAAAGCAGAGACATTACTTTGCCAAAAAAGGTTCGTCTAGTCAAGGCTATGGTTTTTCCTGTGGTCATGTATGGATGTGAGAGTTGCACTGTGAAGAAGGCTGAGCGCCGAAGAGTTGATGCTTTTGAACTGTGGTGTTGGAGAAGACTCTTGAAAATCCCTTGGACTGCAAGGAGATCCAAGCAGTCCATTCTGAAGGAGATCAGCCCTGGAATTTCTTTGGAAGGAATGATGCTAAAGCTGAAACTCCAGTACTTTGGCCACCTCATGCGAAGAGTTGACTCATTGGAAAAGACTCTGATGCTGAGAGGGATTGGGGGCAAGAGGAGAAGGGGACGACAGAGGATGAGATGGCTGGATGGCATCTCTGACTCGATGGACGTGAGTCTCAGTGAACTCCGGGACTTGGTGATGGACAGGGAGGCCTGGCGTGCTGCGATTCATGGGGTCCCAAAGAGTTGGACACGACTGAGCGACTGATCTGATCTGAAGGGCTTTGCAAGTGGCACAGTGGTAAAGAATCTGCCTGCCATTCAGGAGACAAAAGAGACAGAGATGTGGGTTCCATCCCTGAGTCAGGAATATCTCCTGGAGGAGGAAACGGCAACCCACTCCAGTAATCTTGCCTGGGAAATCCCTTGGACAGAGGAGCCTGGTGGGCCACAGTCCATGGGGTCGCAACGTCAGGCATGACTGAGCGACTGAGCACATTTACAGTAATACCTAAACACTTTAGACTTTAGGATTATACTGTTATATATGAATGCCAGCTCTCACAGTACTCACAGTAATTACCACCATCTAGTAGCAACTGCATAGTATTTAACCCTCTGATCCTCAAGACCTTAAAAGAGGAATTTTTTATACACAAGCTAGAGTTCTTAAAGATTATTAACCGTTTGACACTCAGAGGAATTAAAAATTGACATCATTAAGCTCATTTAGAATCAGATACGAAAATAAGATTGCAAGATCCTTCTTTTTTACTAGTATTCCTAACAATAATAATTCTCATTTCTGAAATGTTTTATTTAATAGTGTACTTTACAGAGATCCATCTGTTTATTCTTCATAACTATCCAAAGAAATAAACATTTAATATCCCCATTTTATGGAGGAAGAAGGTGAGGCTTAATATGGCCAAGAGACTTGAATAAGACCATCCAGTTAATAAAATAGCAGAGCTAGGCCTCAAACCCAGGCCTCTGACTAAGCCCATTATTTAAACTATAATGCCATATTGCTTCTCTGTCAAAAAGGAATCATTCCAAAACACTTATTAATTCAAAGTTCCCTGTCCCATGAAAGAAACTAGCAAATGGTGGAGAGGAACTGGAGTGCATTTAGAAATATAAAACAGTGTGAAGGCCCTAGAATGGAAAAGCGCTTGCTATGTTCCAGGACCTGAGGAACGGCCAGTGTGGCTGAGAATTGTGATTGAGGGGACAAAGATGAGGCAGCAGAGGTTTTTAGAGGATAAACCACACAGGAAGAAAAGAGGGTAAGTTAACATTCTGCCTGGATTTCAGGAACTGCCTTGGCATAATTACAAGGAATGCTTCCATTTGTTTCCCGAATGCTTAGTACGGAGGATAAAATAATGTGGTTATCCAAGTAAGAGGTTATGATTTCAGAAGAAATGAATAAATTTTTCCTCAACTACTTGTGTGATATTAGTAGGGAATGACATATCTTATAGGGCAAATTCCACACTCAGCTCTTTTGCCCACTGACAAAAATCCCCAATGATGAACAGAAACCATGTCTCCTAGAAATTTATGGAAGCAAAGGGCTTACTTTTAAGCAAATGTGGAAAAAAAACTTTTCAAGGGCAGTATTAGCCATGCTCTTTTGACATCACTGGATAAATATAGGTAACATCTGATTATTTAGGATCCACTCATTCATTTTGAAAATTAATCCATTTGTTAACCACAGATTTTCTTTTTTTGGCCCATATTTTAGACTTGTATTTTGCCTTACATTCAGAGAAGTTATAATGTGATTGTTCATGGAGAGTATTGAGAAAATAATTTCTAATTTTACCATTTGTAGAAAGTTAGAGGAAAGAGTGGGGGGTGAAGTGACTAATATGTGATGCACGAAAATGGCCAAAATTAGGAATTATAATAATTTGTGAATTATAATAATTTGTGAATTTTAATAGTCTGGCATCATAAATAGCTTTGATTCGAACTAAATAATGAGGTTTGGCAGACTTTCTGGTAAATTTTACTTGTCCAGTTTTGGTCCCTTCCCAGGCAGAGAAGCCAAAGCAATCACATGCAGCTAGGTGGTTATCTCCATACAGAGAGCTGACACATTGCCAAGCAGGAAGAAAGTGACTCAGTCTGTTTATTTTTTATCCCTGACTATTTTGAGAGTAAAAGTATACAGAGTCCTAGTCCTAGGAATAACCATGGATCCCAGAGAATAAAAATATAGCAGAAGACTCTCTATTTCCTTATTACTGAGCATATACTCTGTGGCTGACCAAGACTGACTCTAGGGTATCACAGGAAGACAGATTTTCTTTTTTTGGGCTCCAAAAGCACTGCGGACAGTGACTGCAGCCATGAAATTAAAAGACACTTGCTCCTTGGAAGGAAAGCTATGACAAACCTAGACAGCATATTACAAAGCAGAGACATCACTTTACCGACAAAGGTCCATATCATCAAAGTGATGTTTTTCTAGGAGTCATGTTCAGTGTTAAGAGTTCAAGCCTAAAGAAGGCTGGGTGCCAAAGAATTGATGCTTTCAAATTGTGATGCTGGAGAAGACTCCTAAGAGTCCCTTGGACAGCAAGGAGATCAAACCAGTCGATCCTAAAGGAAATCAGCGCTGAGTATTCATTGGAAGGACTGATGCTGAAGCTCTAATAATTTGGCCACCTGCTGGGAAGAACCAACTCATTGAAAAAGACCCTGATGCTGGGAAAGACTGAGACCCTTTATGAAGAGAAGAGGGCAACAGAAGATGAGATGATTAGATACCATCACAAACTCAACTGACATGAATTTAAGCAAACTCTGGGAGATAGTGGAAGGCAGAGGAGCCTGGCATGTACAGTCCATGGAATCACAAAGAGTCAGACAGAACTTAGCGACTGAACAACAACACATCAGAGAAAGGGGGATTCTTCTAAACCTCCATGACTAATGTGACATCTTTCTAGTTTCATGTAAGATATGAAGGTTTGATTGGAGTATACATGAATTTAAAAATACTTAAAAAACACTTTAGGGAAAACATAAATTTTGTTCATGAGCACTCAGTATCACTTACACCTTAAAAATATATCCACTGTTCTTTGTCATCAGTTTGTTTTCATAGAGTACATGGCAAGATTCAATGAGTGAGGTGGGGGCCTGTGGACTTAGTATCAGAAACAAAAGCAATTGTGCCACTCATAGGTTCAAGCACATTGTTTTCTGGTTGTTGTCCATAATATGACTTTTCTGAAATAATTTAAATGTTGTCTTTAGCACATTTGCATTCATAAAAAGTGCTTGAATATGCTTCTTGCTTCCTCTTTTCCTGCTTAGCTGTCAAAACATGGTGATGCTTTTGAAGATTTATGGCAGATTGGGTAATGAGATTGCTGAATGTTAACCGCAGCATTCAGAATTCATTTGGTGGCAAAAGAAAAGAAGGTTACTGGATCTTTGGAATAGAGTAGAGAGATGATAGAGCTTTTTTTAATCAGCCAATTTAAAAATAAATATGCTATATTCTGGATTAGGAAACATTTCAAGCTTCTTGTCATGTAGTAATCAAATAGAACATTTCCTGAAGAATATAGGATGTCAAATTATATTCATTTCAGCAAAATTCCTGACAGCTTATAGTAATGCCATATTTTGCAGTGTAGATGTATGCAAATCTTAATATTGGATGAGAAAGACTGAACAATCTACAGGCATGAGGAACATTTTTTTATTATTATGAATATCTCAGGTATACAGAATTATATTTCAACAGCTGTGCACACTAGAGTCCTCATCCCACACGTTTAGAAAAAAAAAAAAAACTTTCATTGTTGCATTAGAATTCAGTAAGTTTCATGCTGTTAAGCTTTGGTCTATGTTCAAGTGTGAAACTGGGTAATAAAAAGCATACTCTTCCAGTGGTCATTTTTAAGTTCATGAATTATGGTGAGATTCATGGTTGCACTCTAAATCAAGCCTCTAATGATTGTGTTATGAAATGTATTGTTAAAATAGGTGAAGTGATGGAAATCATGAAAGCAGCAGAATTATGCTGAAAGCCCATAGATGCATTATAATATATACCGCACTTATTCAAAAATTTGTTGAGTTTCAGGTAGAGGGCGATAAAGATAGAGCAACAGTAGTTTCAAAGTAACTGGCATTTGTGACAAGGAAGGTTGACCTTGACCTTCCTCTTCTTCCAACCCTCATTTCATCAGCAGGGGTGAGATTACTTGGAGACCCTGCCAATAGGTAATAAATAACACATAAATTCCAGGACACCCTTGCACTGTAGGGTGCCCTAATGTGTAATAATCCTTAGACTATTGAGTTTATAACTCATGACATCTGGCAGTTACTTGGCATTGTAATTCATGTTGATCAGGCACCTCAGAATACACCATGGAAGAGAAATATCAGAGCACTAACCCGCTGATACTAGGAGAGGGTGAAATGACAGGGAAAAGCTGCTGAACTGCACAGTGTTAGAATGTTGTAAAAGCTAATACCTTCAGATAAAGACTAACAAGGTGGGAGGAGAGTGGTAATCTATTGGGATCCAGAATAAAGCAGCACATTAATATTTACTGAATGGTGCTCTTTATTCCTTTATTCAAATTGGCAGATGTAGCATTAAGGCAGTAATGAATATGGAAGTTTGAATTCAAGTATATACTTATACATATTTTAAGTTTAAAATTATACATAAATACAGAAATATATTGAATTAAAAACTTTTACACAGATATATATCTGTATATAAATGAGATTTGTCCATTTTAATTTTTTGTGTTCTTTGATCTAACAGTAAGAGCTAAATGAGGTGAAAGAGAAAGAGGGGTAGGAAGAGAAATGGGAAATAGTGGGGAAAAAAACACTCTACAAGACCTGTAACAAACCTAACTAATACCTAACAGCCTAACCGCTTTAACTGAAGACTTAAGGCTAATGGGACATGAACCAGATTAAAGAGCTAGAGGCAGACAGATGGTTATTTGTAATCATCCTGTAAATGTAAATCCTATAAAGATGTTGTGATTATTTATTTATTTATGCCCCAACCCAGATTGAAGAAAGTCAGGGACAGTATTTTAGCTTGAAATAATCTGGTGTTTCCCTTTGTTACCACCTTGAGAAAGATCATTTGATTTTTTTTTTTTTTTTTTTAGGACTAGTCTGTGTCAGTTCTGAATATTAAATTCCACATATTGTTTCTTCCATTATCCAGAGTTATAGCCATCTTTGTGACCAAGGCTGAAATTCTCAAAAGGGCAGGTCCTGGAAGCAAGTTGGGTAGCAGAATAGAACATTTTGGGGATGTGGAGAGTTTTTGTTTTACAGTGAAGGAAGGCTGCCTTGAACACATTTAGGCCAGCGCCCTCCGTCCTACATGAGGTCTTCCTCCTGACACACTATATTTGGCACAGCCTCTAAGCTGCCCTTCTGTCTTAAGTTTTCTGTTATTCTAGAGAGATCAACATAACCAATTTTGTGGAAATGGCACTTTAAGGGAAGAAAAAAGAGAAGCTGATTAAACATTAATTAGCCTCAATCCGCAACTTCCTCTCAAGCTAATGGATAGGGTATGCAGATCCCTGTCAAATATCAGATGCTAGGCTTTGCAAAAAATAGGACTTCCAAGTGTTGAAGGCAAGCCAACTGCTGGCTCCTTAACTCAAACCAAAGGAAATGATTACCAGAGACAGGCCTCGAGTCTGCCATGGTCAGATGTCACCAGTTTGCAGTGCCACGTGTGATCCAAGAGTTTATGAATGATCTCAACACTTGGTCCCCAAGGAGAACATATGCATTACAGAGGTTACAGATAGAAATTACAGACAGCACAGTGTTTCCATGCAATTTCTAAGAATCCTTCAGCAAGTTTTAAACATTAATGGAAAACATTAAGGAAGACTTGGCAGTGGTAAGGGGACTTCAGATTATATTGCGGATAAGAACAGAACAGGGCTAAAAAAAGGATTCAAGAATAGAGACTTGGCTAAGACATTTGGAGCTGGCCATTCCTCCTGGGTGAGTTGTATGTTTGTATGTTTTATTCCCTGCAGATTTCTAGGCTTCACAAAATGTTACGGCTTGAAAATGAGCGAGTCACAGGGTATCCTTGTTCATTCATCATGCTCCAATTCATAGTGCTGGTTTAACTGGACCATTTGCTGAGTGGATTTGCTTGCACAGGGAATCATAGTGGGATGAGGAGGGGCGAGAGCTTCTCATTTTGGAATTGTCAGCGTGTTGCAGAAGTGCCAGAGTGTCAGCTTGCACAGCGGTAGCAGGATGTCGCCCCATTGAGTTCTTTCTTTCCCATTCCCCTTCTGTGCAGAAGAAACTACTTGTGACTTGTTCCCTAAATATCAGATTGTGTTGTCTATGTAGTGGGTGACTGGCCTGTCCACTCTGACCATACCTTGCTTGATTGTACCAAATATAATAATGTGGTTTGTTGTGAATGATGTTTCCTCTGTAGATGTAGTAGGTTTTTGGTCATTGCAACTTCAGAAAAATGCAGCATTATTATAGCTTGTCAGTGGGGAACTTTCAGTTGAAAGGGGCAACTTTATTTAAACTGGCCTATGAATGAAAGAGCTTCCCTGGTGGCTCAGATGGTAAAGAATCCACGAGCAATGCAGGAGACCTGGGTTCGATCCCTGGGTTAGGAAAATCCCCTGCAGGAAATAGCAACCCACTCCAGGATTCTTGCCTGGAGAATCCCCATAGACAGAGGAGCCTGGGAGGCTACAGTCCATGGGGTCACAAAGAGTAAGACATGATTGAGTGACTTCTACTTCATGAATGAATGGAAGAATTTCTTTGGTTCACAGAAGTAGAAAGTCCTGATTTGACACAGTCTTTAGGATTGATTTGTTCAGTTATGGCATCAAGAACCCAGATTTTTTTTTTCTAGTGTGCAGAGTCTTAGTTTTATCCTGAGACTGGTGCTCCCCCTGGGGTCACAGCATAGCTGCTGATAGCAGCCATTTAGTGCAGCTGGGAGAGACAATGCACGTCCTGGGAGGTAGGGACAAGGACCTGAGCTTCAGGCTGGCTGGGATTACATCGCCCATGGCGAGAGGTGATGCTGGGGCTGCTGCTGATGAGGATGGGAAAATAATGTGTACCACTTTTAGGAATGGCCTCATTCTTGCCATTTCTTCCCAGGAATTCTTGCCTGGGAAATCCCATGGACAGAGGAGCCTGGTGAGCTATAGTCCATGGGATCACAAAGAGTCAAACGCAGCTTAGTGGCTAAACCACCACCACCACCTAGTCCAATGTATATATAAAAGGAAATCTCAGATGAGTGAATCTGAAACTGACACCAAAGGGACAGTATGTGTTTAAAGAAATAGGGAAAAGTATGGAGACTAAGAGTTACCTAGGGAAGATTTTCAAGTAGAAAAATTATATATGCTAATATACATTGATAGTGAGATGGTCCTCTGTGTGTCTAGTATAGGAGGGTTGCTGGAATGTATGTGATGAGCCTGAAAATATAATTGATGACCTCATTCTATACAACTCTGGTGTCACATTAAGAAGAGAATTTTTTCTTAAGAGCCTTTTGAAAGTTGTGAAAAATAATGGATGTGATCTTATGTACACTTCAGCAAACTCATAATAGTCACAGTAGAGAGATTAAAAGAGAAATCAGAAGAAAAGTTTAAATAGAATACTCTTGAAGTAATTAAGGAAGAGATAAGACACCCTAACTAGGGCAGCGGTGACAGGAAGAATAGATGCAGGTGATGTTACAAATCATTCTAGCATAATGACTTTATGTAGGGTCTGCTGCTGCTGCTGATAAGTTGCTTCAGTTGTGTCCGACTCTGTGAGACCCCGGAGATGGCAGCCCACGAGGCTCCTCCGTCCCTGGGATTCTCCAGGCAAGAACACTGGAGTGGGTTGCCATTTCCTTCTAGAGTCAGACAGGATTCACACTCTAAACTTACCTTCCACAATAAATAGGTCATTCCAAAGCCTTCCACAGGCACCATCATGTCATCTTTGTTTAATACAGTATTCCTTAACCATTTTATAAGACTGTGCGAAGTATATTGTAGTATTCAGTATATTCCTGTAGAACTGAAATAATTTGTTATAGATATTTATGTCATGAATATGAACTCTATCATATCAAACACAGTAGTAATTCTGAATCTACTGATGTTCCAGAATAACTTTCTAAGTCACTGTGCATGTTAATGTAAAAAGAATTCAGGTCTAATCTAGGTTATAACTAGCTCAGTGAACTCTCATTTGTGCTTCTCAGCTCGTATACAGAAATGAATATTTGGGTTCTAGCCAACTAACATTTCTGTTTTTCCCCATGGAGATTTGAGCCCTTGTATTCTAAACTTAGATCTGCAAAGCACGTACTATATCAAAAGTCTACCTATTATTTTTTTTTCCTTTAAGTACTGCTTACCACTACCCCACTGCCAGCTTTTGTCATTTTAACCAGATTCTTTTCAGTTCATGTTTATTTCTCTTCACCCTAAAGACTTTGTTTGGAGCTCTAGGTAATACACATATTGCTGCCTGTTCTTGTTTTGGCTTACTTCTCAAGCCTCAGTGAAAATGTGGCTCTCAGTTTTTTGTGTTTTTTTTTTTTTTTCTAAAATAGGGGCTTAATGAGAAAAAATATATATAGACTCAATTTGGACTTGCTTTACTTTTTTACATTTATGGAACTGTTTCAGTTCCCTTTACTCACATATATAAATACTTTACTATAAAGAACACCTCCCATTTTTTTATCACTTGTAATAAAAGCACAGGGCAAAATCCAAGACAGAAACTAAGAATTAGCGAAAAATAGATAAACACTATTTAATTTTACTTTTTTTATACTTGATAAGAGGTATACAAACCTCAGACATATATAAGCAAGTGTCAGAACATTTATATAATTTGAGAAGAGTAAAAATTACCTTTTCCAGGTGGGATGGAGAAAAACCTAGAGGGGTAGTATGGGGTGGGAGTTTGAAGGGAGTTTCAAAAGGGAGGGGACATATGTCTACCTATAGCTAATCCATGTTGACATATGGAAGAAATCAACTACAACAATATTGTAATAATCACTCAATTAAAAGAACAACTTTCCAAGACCAAAAAAAAAAAAAAAGACTTATTCCTAAGATTCTTTGTTGCTGTGCTAGACTCTGCTGAAAGGGTTATTTTTCTCCAAAATATCTTATTTGAGAGGAAAGAAAATATTTTACTACCCCCAAAGACACAGGGTGAAAGAAATGGTATCACTGAGCAAAAATGAATTATTCTACAAACCCCCAAAGAGCCTTTTACAAGTTGAAGAGGGTACAGTACCAATTATACTATTATCTCACCCTACTCTCTGGGTGAATAGTCTGAAAGCCTAAAATTACAGTTGATGTTCAATTCCTTGGCTTCATTTGCAAATTGGAGTCATTTTCTTTTTTTGTGTGAATGCCATAAACACATGTTATATTGTTTAAGAGTAGCAGCCCTTAGTTTGTTATGATATTTTTCTCCTTTTTTGTCCCCCATGTCAAAGGACTTTTTTTTTTTGGTCTTAATTTGGTTTGTTGCAAATTGATGTAATACTGTGTTTCTGAATGATTTGCAGTGGTCTTAAGTGCCATTTGAGCACAGGCTTTTTGGCTTATGATTTGTGAGTAGACCATTCTGGAGAAGGTCCTCCAACTGGCCAGATGTGTCATTTTGGAACAGATTGAGGGCCTGCCAAAACACCATTTGCTGCCAGGACCGGATATTGTAGGGGTGCTCACCACCCTGGTACCATATTTTTGCAGGTCTTAACATTGCATAAATAGGCAGCTGTTCTCTATTTAGAATATAAATGAGTCACCAGCTTGCTCTCCCTTGAGGATTTACCTGCAATGGGGAACCACAGTGTTAACCCCTTCTTCCCCTCCTGTTGGAACATCACATTTATGCATACTTCTCTCAGCCCATTCAGAAGCAAACCCCTATGCATATAAATCACATCTTTCTTGCCAGTTAGACAAGAGAACTCAAAAAATATGCAGTTCACTGTGCTCAAATGGAACACATTTCCACAGCAGCTAAAGCAGTAAATTAATCAGCTTATAAACTGAGAGTGAGCAATTTGTGCTCACTTTTTTCTTATGGCTCCTTCAATAGGCGACAAGGTTCTCTAATCTCATAAAAGGCCATGACTTCATTAAGATGAAAAACCATGTTGTTGCAAGAGACAGGAAAAGAAAAGCCCTAAAAGTCACTCAGTTTTCTCTCTGGACCTATTTTCAGGACAGGGGATTTTTATTTATTTGGAGAATGACAGTTAACCTGGAGACTTAGCCCCACAAAGAAGCAGAGTGCTGAAGTGGGTCTCATTATGGGACATCAAAGGCAGTTGGCTTGACCTAATCCATGTTTGCAGCAGATGATTTACATAACAAGCTAGCACAAGCTGCCCAATTTTGATTTCAAATAACTTGACCAGTTTCAAATAGCTTGACCAATTTACATTAAATGTATATGTGTGTACCTGCATATACATACACATACATATACACACATGTATTTGTGTGAGTGTGTGATTGTTTGTTCTAGCCCAAAGTATATTGGGGTAAAAACTTGTCAGTGTTAGAATATCAAAGAATAGAAAAAGTCAAAGCAGTTATGAAAAGCAGAGGCTTTTATGTTATATGGTATATTAGCTGCTTTCAACTACATTTCATTGAAGTATTGTTGACTTACAATATTACATTAGTTTCAGGCATACAGTGTAGTGATTCAATATTTTTATAGATTACACAAGATACAAAGTTGTTATAAAACATGGACTATATTCCCTCTGCTGTCTGTTACTTTCTTGTAACTGACATTTTATAACTGGTAGGTTGTACCCCTTAATCTCCTTCACCTGTTTTCTCAACTACTTTTTTGAATGTTTACCCTAAAATAGATATAGTCCTTATTTGCTAAATAAATCAGCATTCTGCAGTCTGATAGGAGGGAGTCATTTCTCCAGGCTTTTCATCTTGCCATGGGAGGAAAAGTCCAGAGATAGATAGGTGACATTTGGAGAGCCAGGCATGCCAGATTTTCGGAGGTTACAACCGAGGTCCAACCTGCTGTTCTCCTAATGAAAGGAGGAGAAATTCAGACTGGCAAAGCTGCTATAAGGGATATCTCTGCTCCGAATGTCACGCTGCCCAGATGTCGCTCGGCAGGTGGAGATGCAGACAGAATGAAAATGTAGCCCTGTGTATGTGGGTGCTAGTGCGTTACAAGGGTGAACAATGAATCTATCTTCGGAAGTGTAATGAAAACAGTGTGGATCTTGTCCATATTCATGTTACCAGAAAGCGTTTCCCAGAGAGTTCTCACTCCACTTCCCCTCCCTGACTGACGGGCATACATGCTCCCAGACCATGTGCATATGAAATGTTTCAGGGCTTTAAGTTTAACAAGCATAACAATTAATTTTAATGTATTTATATACAGGTATTTGTACATATATGTGCTTTTTAAATAGTAAAATGGGATCATATTACCTAAACAGTTTTGTACCTTGAGTTTGTATTAAATCTCAAAACTGCATCATGAGTGTTTCTCATTTTATTTTCCTCCAGCTTATCTCGTTTTCAACTCAGATTTCATAGCAGAGATTCATAATCATATAACTAGTCACTTCTCTGTTGATGAGCACTCAGGTTCGCGCTGACATGTTTTAAGACGGGCATGTTTAAGACTTGAAGTTACCTTTTGCAAGAGAAACCTAAAGTTACTGTCACTGAGTTTTCCTTTACTGCAATTATTTTTCTTCAGTGTTACGAGATGACTTCCGGCAAAATCCCACAGATGTTGTAGTGGCAGCCGGAGAGCCTGCAATCCTGGAGTGCCAGCCTCCCCGGGGACACCCAGAACCTACTATCTACTGGAAAAAAGACAAAATTCGAATTGATGACAAGGAAGAAAGAATAAGTGTGAGTAAAATTAGAATGGATGCCCAGAGGGGTTGGATACCAAGCTTTAAAATGGATGTATTTTATTTATATTATCTATAATATTTTATTTATATTATTTTATTTATATTATTTGTTATTTATTGTTAATAAAGTTATAGAACTCTGTTTGAGTGCTAATTACTACTTACACTATATTGAAAAGGCTGAAAAAGGATACCCAAATGACAAATTTTGGAATGAGGCTTCAAAGAGACAAAAATTATATAAATAAAATGTATATGTTATATTAATAACTGGACTAATCTGAATATGTAAATATATCTTTGTAATAGAATATTGATGTCAAAGCTCTTTTGGGAACTCCAGATGCATTTATTGATCATGGAGTACATTAAGTGTCAAAGTGTAAGTGATGACCATAAACTGTATTAACTAAAACATTTCTTTTCACACTACTTTCAAAATTATAAGAGGAAATTGTGGTGATGAATATTTCAAGCTCTTTTCCAGTTTTTCCAATGTAATATTTATAACTAAAATATTATGAGAATTCATTTCAAAGTTTAAGAGATGTAAAGTAAAATCAATGTTAAAATAACTGCCAAGTTCTGCAGTTTAAACTTACAAAAAATTAGTCCATTTTCAAGGGAAATTGGTCATCATTAATTAGTTGATTAATATCAAGATGAAACACCCAGAAAATGGTAAAAAGCTAGAGAAATGGTATATAGATTATTTTTTCAGAGGATCTACTCACCGTTAGTATGTGGAGTTTGTGAGAGCTGGTCACTGAAATAGTAGATAATGCCTCAACCTTCTGACATTGTTCTTAGTACAATTTTTGTACTCAGTATAATAACTAAGAATAAATATATTTTATTTAAAATAATGTATCATTTAACAGAACAAATGTGCTATTTCTATTAAAATGTCCATATAGTCTGGGTGTCTATTATCTTTAAAAATATCTTATAAGTGAGATTTTATTCTTATGTGTACTTTGTGATTACATCATAACACAGAACCAGAGAGGCCATGCAAAAGATCACAGCATATTCACATGAGTATTCTGGTTTGAACTGTGGACACTGTGGAGATCTACAGTGAAAGATCATTTGGTTCCCAGTGGTCTGTGCTTGGCTACCAAACTTAGGAAAATGTGCTCCTGTTCAAGATTTTCTTTTTCATGTTTGTAATCATTAAATTTTTGCTTTATAACAAATCACCCCACAATACAACCATTGCATTTATTCTGTGATTCTGTACATGAGTTGACAGTTCTTTGCTCATTGCCAGGTTGGTTGATCTTTGCTAGGTGTTCTCCAGCTTCTGTGGCTTGTTTGAAAGTGTGCTGGCAGCTGAATGATCTAGGATAACTTTCCTGTACTCACATGTCTGGCCATTGACTACTTCTCAAGCCAGCCATCTTGGTTCTTCTCCTCATAGCCTCCCATATTCCAGCAGACTAGCTTGGGCTAGGGGCTCCCAGGTGGCACCAGTAGTAAAGAACCTGCCTGCCAATGCAGGAGACGTAAGAGATGTGGGTTTGATTCCTGGGTTGGCAAGATCCCCTGGAGGAGGGCATGACAACCTATTCCAGTATTCTTGCCTGGAAAATTCCATGGACAGAGGAGCCTGGTGAGCTATAGTCCATGGGGTCGCAAAGAGGCAAACACGATGGAAGTGACTTAGCATGCACTCAGCTTGAGCTAATTCCCATAGTTGTCTCAGGGTTCCAGCTGCAGCAAGCAGTCAAGTCCCTACGTGCAAGTGCCTTTCTTCCGGTGAAATGTTGCTTTAGTTCCACTGAACAAATCAAGTCATACTGTCAGTTTCATCTTCAAGGGGAGGAGAAATGGCCTCCCTGGTTTATAACCTACCATTTATTCTACTGCATTTAGTTGAGAAAAGGTTGATGATCTTTTCTTCCGAAGTATAAAAAAATGTTGAAAATACTTTGTTGAAAATACATGGCTAGTTTTAGAGCCTGAAATATGTCTGATGAAAACATATCTACTTGAGTTCTATCTGCCTGTGAAATTAAAAAGTAAAGGAGGAAACCAGCATATTCTTATCTCATATCTCTTTAAGAGAGATTGTTTAAAAAAAAAAACACACAAAACTCAAAATTGGAAAAGAACCTGTAAGTTGATGATACACTTACTGAAAAGCTTATTCTGCTGTAGTATCCTCTTAACAAACAATATTGTAACATCATTATATTTGTTTATTCAAACAGAAATGCTTCTTATTTAAGAAACTTTTAGGGGCCACCTATACAAAGCCAACAGTTTGTACCAAGTCATACTCATCATTCCAAAAAATTATTTGTTTTTATTCAACCTCACATCCCTCTTCAAAAGTTGTCTTATAAATACAGTTAAGATGAGACAAAGATAATTTTAATGCTAACAAATACCCCATGAAGACAGAGATTTTTACTATTTGATTTACTGCTGAATCTCAAGGACCTAGAACACTGCCCGGCCAATAGAAAGATGGTAACAATAACCCTGTGTACGAGACAGCAAAAGAGACACTGATGTATAGAACAGTCTTTGGATTCTGTGGGAGAGGGAGAGGGTGGGAAGATTTGGGAGAATGGCATTGAAACATGTAAAATATCACGTATGAAACGAGTTGCCAGTCCAGGTTCGATGCACGATACTGGATGCTTGGGGCTGGTGCACTGGGACGACCCAGAGGGATGGAATGGGGAGGGAGGAGGGAGGAGGGTTCAGGATGGGGAACACATGTATACCTGTGGCGGTTTCATTTTGGTATTTGGCAAAACTAATACAATTTTGTAAAGTTTAAAAATAAAATAAAATTTAAAGAAAAAAAAAAGGAAAAAAAAAAAAAAAAAAAGAAGTACCCAACAAATACTCATTGAATTCTTCTGAGTCAATTGGATCTCATTATATTATCAAAATAAAATATCTAGCGCTTCTTTCTGATGACAGATGTCAATAGAAATTCATTCAACAGAATTTCAGAGTGAAGACCAACCATGAGGTTTATTTTTTTTTAATTTATTTAATTTTATTTTATTTTTAAACTTTACATAACTGTATTAGTTTTAACCATGAGGTTTAATGGCAGCAGTCACAAGTCTCGAAATAGGATCAGGCAAGAGATAGGAAGACTGCCTTAAAAGAAGCATTCTCTAGAAAGAGAATATGGAGGCTTACATGGAAGCAGAATTTAAAAGATGCCAAAAGAGTGGGAGAGTTTTGTGTCTTAGACACTCAACTATTTCTTTTAGAGAAAAATTATGTGCTTAATTTTTCAAGATTTTTTTATTAATGACCTTTCTTTCTCTGTTTCTTTTCTTCTCCATTTTCCTTTATTTTCTTTCTTTTTTTTTCCATCCAATTTTAACAGATCCGTGGTGGAAAACTAATGATCTCCAATACCAGAAAGAGTGATGCTGGGATGTATACATGTGTGGGCACCAACATGGTGGGAGAGAGAGACAGTGATCCAGCAGAGCTGACTGTCTTTGGTAAAACTCTGTTTTAATTTATAAATTGCTATTTATTATCTACTCTTTCTTCGCTTTTAAATATTTTTGCTAATACCAAACACCAGGCCATATAGGGATGGTTACTTATGACTTGTAGTGAGCTGAAATAAACTAGAATTGTCTTGTTTTCTGATTCTGTCTTTCAGATGAGATCTTTGATTTGAAGAAAATTAAACTTTTGAAACAATTTACCTGCTTCATTCCTATATATCTATAAGATTTTGCCTTTCATAAAAATGTTAAAAATTACTCTTTCTCAAAATCTGTTGGAGATTATATCCATCTAAAGTTTATCACTCATTCCATTGCAATGCGTTTATCAAATATTTATTATGTGCATGACATGAGATAAGGCTTTTAAAAATTAGAGAGTATACTATAAAGTCATTTCACTTTTCTTCTACTTAAAAAAAAAATCTCAGATTGAGCTACTTGCAGTTTTAGCTCATGATAAAAAGACTAGCTTGCTAGTTATACACACAGAATCAAAAAGTAGAAAAAAGTTATTAAACTATTTTGCTATGCTATTCATGTTTCTTTAACTTTAAGAACCAAGGGCCTCTTGAGCTGGAGTAATTTAGTTAATTTTAGTTAAAACATGACTAGATCTGTATCACAGAAATAGTAAAGAAAACATTAGAAAGGAAGAAATTGGAGATGATAAAGATGATGGAATAAACAAAAGTAGGGAAAATACTGAGCAGCTGTGAAAAATTAAAAGAGAAATATTAATACAGTGACAGAAAATTGGGGAAAAAATGGAGATCCTCAAGATACTGGAAAATGAAACATCTTTTAGAAAATATTGAAATCTCATTCAAGTATCTGTATGGAGTTATATATTATATGAATACACACAAACATACTCATATACACATATTTATATGTAGATGCTATGCTATGCTAAGTCACTTCAGTCGTGTCCAACTCTGCGACCCCATAGACGGCAGCCCACCAGGCTCCCCCGTCCCTGGGATTCTCCAGGCAAGAACACTGGAGTGGGTTGCCATTTCCTTCTCCAGTGCATGAATGTGAAAAGTGAAAGTGAAGTCGCTCAGTCGTGTCCAACTCTTAGCGACCCCATGGATTGCAGTCTAACAGTCTCCTCCATCCATGGGATTTTCCAGGGAAGAGTACTGGAGTGGGGTGCCATTGCCTTCTCCATTATATATAGATGTGTATATATACATTTATATATATATATAATAAATATATGTATATATAAATAAAACAGTCACTGTTACAGATACTATGTGTTTTTTTTTAATATAAGATAATTGTGAATTTTAGATTACTCTTTTTGTGCCAGTAAAATAATCTTCTGGATGTGTGCATAATATAAGACACCACATCATTCCTCCAGAACACGCCGAGGGCGGCATCAGAATCTGGCATGCGTCCCTAAAGAAACTTCTTTGGTAGCTTGGGATGTGCCACCCATGGTGTAATGGGAATGCTATGATGCAAAAAAGAGCCACAGTGTGATTTCCACTACATTTAGAGTGTTAGGTGTGCTTTATGAATATGTACCGGAGTGCAGACCTCTCTTTTCAATTGCTCTGAGTACCAGGTAAATCTCTGGTCATACTCCTTGTGGCTACTAAGTAGCTTGAAGTCCAAAATGACAAAACCAAGAGAAATCCCATACTTCATGAAAGGAATTGAACAGTAAAAACAAAACTGTTTCAAGTGTGCATGTTAATTTCTCTCCTGTGGAGTCCAGACAAGTATCCATGTTAGCCCTTAGATATCATGCAGTCACCTTTAAGAGTCTCAGAATGTGCTTCACTTGTAATGAATAAAATGCAGTTTTGCCTGCTAAGATATGAAATTAGTGGTCACCAAACACTAGCATTGAAAACCCACAAGTACAGCTGTGCTATTTAAAGAAACACTCTTCTCTATTCTACTGCTACCCCCAGCTTCAGAGCAGAAAATTATTGCATTACAGCAGTATATATTGCCTTCAGAAGAAAACTGAAAGTGTTTATTGTTAATACCCAAGTAATTAGATTTACCAAATGTGACTGTGTTTTGACATATTTACCCTACTTTCTTTAAAAACATGATAAGAACTACAGAATTTCACTAATTATGTCAGGAGTTACAGGAGGGACTTCTAAATTATTTTGAAAACAGCTGTAAACCAAAGAGATCAAATTTGTCTACAGGCAGCTCTTCTAGAACAATTGATTTAAGGAGCAGAGAAACATTTATATTGTGGTATAGTCAGAACTGACCTAAGGGGTTATAGGTACAGTATTAACTTGTGGGGAAAAGTAAAATTCCATAATTGAAATTGAAAAAAAATCCAAACCAAGGAATAAAACATTAAAAGAGTCATGATGGCTTAAGTGTTTCAAGATTGTGACTACTATTCTTTGAGAAAGACCCCTCCTGTACATTGATTCCCCAATTCTTAGAGAAAATAAAATAACTAGTGTACTTTGTATAATGAGGCCTTCTTTATTTTATTTTGATGCTCTACATCCAGAAAAAGGTTTTCTAGTAAACCTATTTATATTTCATCTTTTCTTCAGTTCAGTCATTCAGTCGTGTCCAACTCTCAGCAAACCCATGGACTGTAGCATGCCAGGCCTCCCCATCTATCACCAGTTCCTGGGGTTTAAAAAAACTCATGTCCATTGAGTTGGTAATGTCATCCAACCACTCATCCTCTGTCGTCCCCTTTCCCTTCTGCCTTCAATCTTTCCCAGCATCAGGGTCTTTTAAAATGAGTCAGCATTTCGCATCAGGTGGCCAAAACACTGGACTTTCAGTTTCCACATCAGTCCTACCAATGAAACTCAGGACTAATCTCCTTGAGGATGGACTGCTTGAATCTCCTTGCAGTCCAAGGGACTCTCAAGAATCTTCTCCAACAACACAGTTCAAAAGCATCAATTCTTCGGTGCTCAGCTTTCTTTATAGTCCAATTCTCACATCCATACATGACTACTGGAAAAACCATAGCCTTGACTAAATGGACCTTTGTTGGCAAAGTAATGTCACTGCTTTTTAATATGCTGTCTTGGTTGGTCACAGCTTTTCTTCCAAGGAGTAAGCGTCTTTTAATTTCATGGCTGCAACCACCATCTGCAGTGATTTTGGAGCCCCCCAAAATAAAATCTGACACTGTTTCCACTGTTTCCCCAACTATTTGCCATGAAGTGATGGGACTGGATGCCATGATATTACTTTTCTGAATGTTGAGCTTTAAGCCAACTTTTTCACCTCCTCTTTCACTTTCATCAAGAGGTTCTTTAGTTCTTCTTCACTTTCTTCCATAAGGGTGGTGTCATATGCATAGCTGAGGTTATTGATATATCTTCTCCCAATCTTGATTCCAGCTTGTACTTCTTCCAGCCCAGCGCTTCTCATGATGTACTCTGCATATAAGTTAAATAAGCAGGGTGACAATATTCAGCCTTGATGTACTCCTTTTCCTATTTGGAACCAGTCCTTTGTTCCATGCCCACTTCTAACTGTTGCTTCCTGACCTGCATAAAGGTTTCTCAAGAGGCAGGTCAGGTGGTCTGGTATTCCCATCTTTTTCAGAATTTTCCAAAGTTTATTGTAATCCACACAGTCAAAGGCTTTGGCATAGTCAATAAAACAGACATAGATGTTTTTCAGGAACTCTCTTGCTTTTTTCATGATCCAGCAGATGTTGGCAATTTGATGTCTGGTTCCTCTGCCTTTTCTAAAACCAGCTTAAACATCTGGAATTCACTTCAGGTACCACTGAAGCCTGGCTTAGAGAATTTTGAGCATTACTTTTAGCATGTGAGATGAGTGCAACTGTGCAGTAGTTTGAGCATTCTTTGGTATTACCTTCCTTAGGAATGGAATGACTACTGACCTTTTCCAGTCCTGTGGCCACTGCTGAGTTTTCCAAATTTGCTGGCATATTGAGTGCAGCACTTTCACAGCCTCATCTTTCAGGATTTGAAATAGCTCAAGTGGAATTCCATCACCTCCACTAGCTTTGTTCGCAGTGATGCTTCCTAAGGCCCACTTGACTTCACATCCTAGGATGTCTGGCTCTAGGTGAGAGAGCATACCATTGTGTTTATCTGGGTCGTGCAGATCTTTTTTGTACAGTATTGTGCGTATTCTTGCCCCCTCTTCTTAATATTTTCTGCTTCTCTTAGGTCCGTATAATTTCTGTCCTTTATTGAGCTCATCTTTCCATGAAACATTCCCTTGGTATCTCTAATTTTTGAAGAGATCTCTCGTCTTTCCCTTTCTGTTGTGTTCCTCTATTTCTTTGCACTGATCACTGAGGAAGGCTTTCTTATCTCTCCTTGCTATTCTTTGAAACTCTGCATTCAAATGAGTATATCTTTCCTTTTCTCCTTTGCTTTTTGCTTCTCTTCTTTCACAGCTATTTGTAAAGCCTCCTGGGACAGCCATTTTCCTTTTTCATTTCTTTTTCTTGGGGATGGTCTTGATCCCTGTCTCCTGTACAGTGTCATGAACCTCTGTCCATAGTTCATTAGGCACTTTGTCTACCAGATCTAGTCCCTTAAATCTATTTCTCACTTCTACTGTATAATCATAAGGGATTTGATTTAGGTCATACCTAAAGAATATAATCAGAATTTGCCATTGACCAGGTGATGTCCATGTGTAGAGTCTTCTCTTATGTTGTTGGAAGAGGGTGTTTGCTATGCCCAGTGCATTTTCTTGGCAAAACTCTATTAGTCTTTGCCTTGCTTCATTCTGTACTCCAAGGCCAAATTTGCCTCTTACTCTAGATGTTTCTTGACTTCCTACTTTTGCATTCGAGTCCCCTATAATGAAAAGGACATCTTTTTGGGGTGTTAGTTCTAAAACGTCTTGTAGGTCTTCATAGAAGCATTCAACTTCAGCTTCTTCAGCGTTACTGGTTGCGGCATAGACTTGGATTACTGTGATATTGAATGGTTTGCCTTGGAAACGAACAGAGATCTTTCTGTTGTTTTTGAGATTGCATCCAAGTACTGCATTTCAGGCTCTTTTGTTGACCATGACGGCTACTCCATTTCTTCTAAGGGATTCCTGCCTGCAGTAGTATTTATAATGGTCATCTGAGTTAAATTCACCCATTCCAGTCCATTTTAGTTAGCTGATTCCTAGAATGTCAGCATTCACTCTTGCCATCTCTTGTTTGACCACTTCCAATTTGCCTTGATTCATGGACCTGACATTCCAGGTTCCTATGCAATATTGCTCTTTACAGCATTGGACCTTGCTTCTATCACCAGTCACATCCACAGCTGGGTATTGCTTTTGCTTTGGCTCCATCCCTTCATTCTTTCTGGAGTTATTTCTCCAGTGATCTCCAGTAGCATATTGGGCACCTACTGACCTGGGGAGTTCCTCTTTCAGTATCCTATCATTTTGCCTTTTCATACTGTTCATGGGGTTCTCAAGGCAAGAATACTGAAGTGGTTTGCCATTCCCTCTCCAGTGGACCACATTCAGTCAGGCCTCTCCACCATGACCTGCCCGTCTTGGGTGGCCTGGCTTAGTTTTATTTAGTTAGGCAAGGCTGTGGTCCTAATGTGATTAGACTGACTAGTTTTCTGTGATTATGGTTTCAGTGTGTCTGCCCTCTGATACCCTCTTGGAACACCTACCATCTTACTTGAGTTTCTCTTACCTTGGACGTGGGGTATCTCTTCACGGCTGCTCCAGCAAAGCACAGCTGCTGCTCCTTACCTTGGACGAGGGGTATCTCCTCACCGCAGCCCAACCTGACTTTGAACATTGAATAACTCCTCTAGGCCCCCTGCGCCTGGGCAGCCACCACTCCTTGGACCTGGGGTAGCTCCTTCCGGCCACCGCCCCTGGCCTCGGGCATGGGATAGCTCCTCCCTGCCGCCACCCTGTCCTCGGATGCGGGGTAGCTCCTCGTGGCTGCCGCCCCTGACCTCAGACGTGGGGTAGCTCCTCTTGGCTGCTCCTGCGCCGTCGCACCCTGGCACTCTCGGCCACTGCCCCTGACCTCGGACATGGGGTAACTCCTCTTGGCCACCCCTCAGGCATGGGGTCTTCCCGGCTTCTGCCCCTGACCTCGGACGTGGGGTAGCTATGTGCACCATCGCAGCCGCCCGCGCTAAGATAATGGTGACCTCCTTCAAAAGATCCCGTGCATGTACTGCTACACTCAGTGCTCCCAACCCTGCAGCAGGCCACCACCAACCCATGCCTCCTCTGGAGACTCCTGGACACAAGAGTCTGGGTCAGATTGTTGTGGGGTCACTGCTCCTCTCTCCTGGATCCTGGTGTACAGGGATCTGTTTGTGCCCTCCAAGAGTGTATTTCCCAGTCTGTGTCAGTTCTGGCAGCTCTATGGTGGGGTTAATGGCAACCTTCTTCAAGAGGGCTTATGCCATACCCAAGTCTGCTGCACCCAGATCCCCCGTCCCTGTGGCAGTCCACCGCCAGCTCTTAACCTCCTCAGGCAACACTCAAACACGGTTCTGTCTCAGTCTCTGTGGGGTTCCTGGGTCCTGGTGCTCACAAGGTTTGTTTTGAGCCCTCTTAAAGTCTCCAGCGGGAATGGGGTTTGATTCTAGATGCAAATTTACCCCTCCTACCATCTTGCTAGGGCTTCTCCTTTGCCCTTGGATGTGGGATATCTCCTCCCAGCCGCTCCAGCATCTACCATCTTACTGGGCTTTCTCTGACCTTGGACATGGGGTATCTCCTCTCGGCCGCTCTTTTATGGTGTTTGTTCTTCTTTAATATTTGCTGACTAGAAAATAACATCCTAGTTAAGTGGCAGTACCAGATGTAAAAATTAGAAGTAGGCATGAAGGCATCCTAATGTAGAAGGACACTAAACTCTTTAACACAGCCTGCTGCTGCTGTTTAGTTGCTAAGTCATGTCCAACACTTTTCTGACCCCATGGACTGTAGCCCTGCAGGCTCCTTTTTCTGTGGGGTTTCCCAGGTAAGAATACTGGAGTAGATTGCCAATTCCTTCTCCAGGGCACCTTCCCAGCCCAGGAATTGAACCTGCATCTCCTGCTTGGTAGGCAGATTTACCACCGAAGCACCTGATAAGCCATGATGTCTTCATAAAAAATACTTTCTAGCAATTTACATATGTTAATTAACTTCTAGAGCTCCTGAAGACAAAAAAAAAAAAAAAAAAAAAAACGAGTTGAAGTATATAATTAAATTTCCAATTATGGGTAGTTTGAGATATCCATTATGGTGAATTTAACTGTCATTTAAAAACAACCAAAAAATAAGAAAAATTTTCCCAATGATTTTTTAATGTTTAAAGAAATAATACTTAAAAATGATTTTATATGCTACATTTCTTATAGATATTAGAAGTATTACAATCTTAAAATGAAATGATGTCTTGCCCCCTCCTCCCAACACACATGTCCTCATGTAGACACACACACAATCCTCATCTTTGAACATTTCTATAAGCCTGTTTTACTTTTTCTTCTGGATTGCTCTCATATTTCTTTGTGCTTATTCTGCAGTTTTATACATTATTTTGACTTCTTATTTTGGAAGATGATGATTTGGCCTACTGATACCTTGTTCCCCAATATCTCACCAGCACTCACCCTCTTTTTGTCCTTTCAGTATATTGACTTCGGAAACATTGATTATATTAATATCAATGACTTAAGTTATAATATTGTAAATAAGGACTGTGAGCTAAGTGTTATGCTGTTATAATAGCATTACTTTTCTAGCCTTATATTCGATCTTCTTTCAATTAACACATTATTGACCATAGACATATTAATGCCAGAGGTGGTAGATGATGCAAAAATCTCCCCTATCAATAATGTGTTTATAATAAGTCCATTTTTCCTTTTACTTGTGTTTACCTATACCTGTCACGAATTCTTGAAACTGAAACAAAAGATTTCTCTAAATTCTATTTAGCTATTAAGTCCACTCTTGTTGCACCCTTTCTGGAGGCCTTAGACTTTCTACTCTGTCCAACCAGGGTGGATGCTATTTAGATCTACCCCAGAAACTTCATTCTGACATTCATCTCCCCTTTCCTCTGCTGCTGGATTCCCTGTTTCCTGCATCCCATATTTGTATTTTTTTCTTACTTAACTCTTGTATTCAGAACAGTATTTTTCTCCAGATTTCTCCTTGACCGAAGCCTACAGCATGTTACAGATCGAACTGTCTCTATTCTATCCAAAACAATGGATACTTTGGCTGGTTATAGAATTCCAGTTCTAAAAAATATTTTTGCTTAGAATATTAAAGTTGTCACTTAACTATCATTTTGTTTCCAGTGTTACTCTTGAGAAGTCTACTGTACTTTTGATTCCTATGTGATCATTTTTCTTTTCTTTTTCTTTCAGCTTTACTCAGTACTTTGTCTTTATCCCATGGTTCTGAAATGTTTCAATACCATGCCTCGGTTTGGCACTTTTTTCTCTTACTAGTTAGACACTTGCTGCTGCCACTGCTAAGTCGCTTCAGTCGTGTCCGACTCTGTGCGACCCCATAAACGGCAGCCCACCAGGCTCCCCCGTCCCTGGGATTCTCCAAGCAAGAACACTGAAGTGGGTTGCCATTTCCTTCTCCAATACATGAAAGTGAAAAGTGAAAGTGAAGTCGCTCAGTCGTGTCCGACTCTTAGTGACCCCATGGACTGCAGCCCACCAGGCTCCTCTGTCCATGGGATTGTCCAGGCAAGAGTACTGGAGTGGGGTGCCATCGCCTTCTCTGAGTTAGACACTTAGTGAGCATCTTATCTAAAAATGCTGCATTCAAACAACTCAGGGAAATACACGGTTCATTTTTTTTTTGTTCTATTTTTCCATCAAGCATAAATTCATTAATTAGATGTTAAATCTCCTAGCTCTTTTTCTGAATTATTTCTTATTTAGAGCATCTTGTTCTTATTTCATGGATTTTTAACTTCTCTTGCATTTCAGGATTTTACTAATATTCTTTTCTGAATAAAATCTTCTCATAATGTACCTTAGGATATATCTATGCTTTATTGATAATGTGTGCCCTTCATTTAAGAATTCAAAACATAAGGTGTTATCGAAATCAATATAATTGCTAAAGATAAAATCTAGTTCTTTTAAATAATATTAACTTACAAACCTTAAAACAACAAAATATTTATTTGTTCACTTATTTAACAAATATCTCTTGAACACCTACTATGTGCCAAGCTCTAAATGTTTAAATAGAGTAGAAAAATGAATAGACAGGTCACCTGCTCCCACCATGACTTTTGTATGAGCAATAACATGAAACATTCCCTCTAAAACATGGTGAGAAAGGCATTTATTTTTTCCCTCTGAGAACATTTACCTGTGTTTGTTTTTGCTTCACAGGATGGTTTCTCTCAGACAAAGAAAATTCTTGGCAAGAAAAGAAATTAGTGCAGCCAGGATTTATTTAATCACAGTCAGGCAGACTGATCGTTATCATCCAGTCTGTTTTGGAAGGGCACAGTAATTCACATTCAATGGCTCTCCTACCCCCTGCCCCTCATACATACCTATTTAAATAACACTAGGACTAGCTTTCTGACTTCCTCCTTTAATGGGCACAACTGGGTGGTGGATCCTCTTGGGTCAGCTGAAGTTGAGATAAGATTTACAAGCAGTGGTTAGGTCTCATGTGCTTTTACTGCATAGCTTTAGTCTTAGAGAACTTGAAGGACCCTACCTATCTAATTACTGTCATAATGCTGCTTTTATAATGTCAAACAGAGCTCATTTTTAAATTGTTAAGGTTGTCCTAGTAATAGCTGTCACAGCACAGCCTTTGCCAATTTTATAGTCCTATTCACTGACTGAATACAGTTGAAAAGAGAAATTCTCTGGGCACTTAATTTCCTTCAATGTAGCGTGTAAGTAAGAAACTTTAGCTATATTATGCAACCACATTTCAGATTTATGATTTGGGGGTTAAATTGAATCTTTGCTTTTTGAATATTATTGACGTAACTACAAGGAGACTTGGTGTTTGATTTTATTACAGTTGCATACAAAGTTGGATTTTTCCACAATGCCAGTTTGTTACTAAATTGACCTGACTACTTGAGAGCTGTACTTTACATAGTACCACAGTGCCAAACAATACTACTGTCTCAAGAGAGATTAACCTTGTAAGCAAGTTATGCAGGTGAATCAAATCCAGTTAATCTAACATAAAAAAAGTTAATTGCATTGGCAAAGACATTGTCTCTGATCACTCTATGGCTGTATAATTAGGAATCAAGCCATTCAGAGGGACTCTAATCTAATTGATAAGCAGTCAGCAAATAGCCCTTGAGATTTCTCCCCCTATGTTTCAATATGTGATCAGACATAAGGTGATAATATGGAAAAATCATTGACCTTATTCTGACATGTGTTAAATTAGGTTTGCTTGTTAGACAGTAGTTCAAGATTTTTCATGTATATTTATTTTAGTTCAGATCTTCATAGAATACAAATTTCATGGGGTATTAATGAGTATTGAATGAGGTCAGTTATCAACCTGATGTTTCTCTTATCATTTTACTTTCTATTCCTTCTAAATACATTTATTTGCAAATGATTTTGACACAAAACTCCAAGATAACTCCTTGTAGTTTTTGTAATGTGTGTCTGAAAGAGCTATGACTTTGTGTTGGGCATATGATAACAGTAGAACTTGCAAAGGCAAAGCATTTAAAATACATTTCTACCTGTACAACTTCTTTAGTCTTTAATATTCGTGTTTGAGTCTTAAATTTTCTAGAAATAAAGCCTAGTTAAGGAAACTGAAAACAGTTCTTTCCATTTAAATAAATGGTAAGCAAAACTACAGTTTTTAACATGCTGTTCTTTGTAGGCAGTTAAAATTACAAAATAAAAGTGAACTTAGTATAAAGAGCAGAAAACAATTGATACAACAAATAACACAATTTAGAGATAATTGTCACAAAAGGTACTATCGA
Organism: Bubalus bubalis; assembly: GCF_019923935.1. Classification (NCBI taxonomy): domain Eukaryota; kingdom Metazoa; phylum Chordata; class Mammalia; order Artiodactyla; family Bovidae; genus Bubalus; species Bubalus bubalis. The sequence continues at coordinate 70,098,052 of NC_059157.1, forward strand.
AATTCTCAGAACAGTCTTTTTTTAAAGTTGTGACCAAATTCCAACGAATTGGTAAATTTTGATGTTCCTTTGTTGTAAGGCACACCCTCAATATACTCAGGTATAAACCTTTTCTAATGTGCCATGTATATACAGATGACATTCTTCTGGGTTATTCTTTGTGTTAATGGGCACAATAAAGGACAGAAACAGTACGGACCTAACAGAAGCAGAAGATATTAAGAAAAGGTGGCAGGAATACATAGAAGAACGATACAGAACAATATCTTAATGATCTAGATAACCACAATGGTGTGATCACTCACCTAGAGCCAGACATCCTGGAATCTGAAGTTAGATGGGCCTTAGGAAGCATCATTACAAACAAAACTAGTGGAGGTGATGGAATTCCAGCTGAGCTATTTGAAGTCCTAAAAGGTGGTGCTGTTTAAGTGCTTGCTCAATATACCAGCAAATTTGGAAAAGTCATCAGTGGCCACAGGACTGGAAAAGGTCAGTTTTCATTCCAATCCCAAATAAAGACAATGCCAAAGAATGTTCAAGCTACTGCACAATTGCATTCATCTCACATGCTAGCAAAGTAATGCTCAAAATTCTCCAAGCCAGGTCTCAACAGTATGTGAACCAAGAACTTCCAGATGTTCAAGCTGGATTTAGAAAATACAGAGGAACCAGAGATCAAATTGCCAACATCTGTTGGATCCTGGAAAAATCAAGAGAGTTCCAGAAAACATCTACCTCTGCTTTATTGACTAAGCCAAAGCCTTTGACTGTGTGGATCACAACAAACTCTGGAAAATTCTTAAAGACATGGTAATACTGGATCACCTTACCTGCCTCCTGAGAAATCTGTATGCAGGTCAAGAAGCAATAGTTAGAACTGGACATGGAACAACAGACTGGTTCCAAACAGGGAAAGGAGTACGTCAAGGCTGTGTATTGTCATCCTGCTTATTTAACTTTTGTGACAATATGTCATGCAAAATGCCAGGCTGGATGAAGTACAAGCTGGAATCAAGATTGCCGGGAGAAATATCAATAACCTCAGATATGCAGATGACACCACCCTTATGGCAGGAAGTAAAGAGGAACTAAAGAGCCTCCTGATGAAAGTGAAAGAACAGAGTGAAAAAGTTGGCTTAAAACTCAACATTCAGAAAACTAAGATCATGGCATCTGGTCACATGACTCCATGGAAAATAAATGGGGAAACAATGGAAACAGCGACAGACTTTATTTTGGGGGGCTCCAAAATCACTGCAGATGGTAACTGCCGCCATGAAATTAAAAGACACTTGCTTCTTGGAAGAAAAGCTCTGACAAACCTAGTGTTAAAAAGCAGAGACATTACTTAGCTGACAAAGGTCCATATAGTCAAAGCTGTTGTTTTTCCATTAGTCATGTATGGATGTGAGAGTTGGGCTATAAAGAAAGCTGAGTGCTGAAGAATTGATGCTTTTGAAATGTTGTGTTGGAGAAGACTCTTGAGAGTTCCTTGGACAGCAAGGAGATCCAACCAGTCTATCCTAAAGGAAATCAGTCCTGAATATTCATTGGAAGGACTGATGCTGAAGCTGAAATTCCAATACATTGGCCACCTGATGTGAAGAACTGACTCATTAGAAAAGACCCTGATGCTGAGAAAGATTGTAGGCTGGAGGAGAAGGGGATGACAGAGGATGAGAAGGTTGGATGGCATCACCGACTCAATGGACACGAGTTTGAACAAGCTCCAGGAGTTGGTGATGGACCGGGAGGCCTGATGTGCTGCAGTCCATGGGGTCGCAAAGAGTCGGCCACGAGTGAGTGACTGAATTGAACTGAACTGATTGCTGATTCTTTGCATTGCCCCCCCTTTTTTTTAATGAATTGAATTGCATTTCCCACTATAAACAATGTTAGACTTCCAAAAATTCTATGCTAAATGCTGTTCTTTGGTTATCTAGTTGCTAGGCAACTAAACTCTACTTGAGGGCAGAAAAGAATTACGTTCATTGCAAAGTTCGCCACCCCTTCTGAGTTCATCAGAACATCAGCAGGAAATCCCCTTTCTTCCTTCTTGAAATTATAAATCATGTGCTTCCATGTATCTCCATACAAAACAGTGGGACTTACAACAAGTATGGTAACCAAAAAAGTCCTCAAGGACCTTACTGGTATACCCTGAACAAAGAGACAAGTTTATTTTTGTGACAAGTTTAATGTAAAGTTTGTTGTTTGAATTGATTATACTCACATGTTGCAGTTTCATGACTGCTGCTACTGCTGCTGCTAAGTCGCTTCAGTCGTGTCCGACTCTGTGCGACTCCTTAGACGGCAGCCCATGAGGCTTCCCCGTCCCTGGGATTCTCCAGGCAAGAACCCTGGAGTGGGTTGCCATTTCCTTCTCCAGTGCATGCAAGTGAAAAGTGAAAGTGAAGTCGCTCAGTCGTGTCCGACTCTGCGACCCCATAGACAGCAGCCCACCAGGTTCCTCTGTCCATGGGATTTTCCAGGGAAGAGTACTGGAGTGGGGTGCCATTGCCTTCTCCGAATTTCATGACTGGTAGCATGTTAATGGAAGCATATAAAAATTTTGCTGAAAATATCCATGTGTATTTTAATGGAACTAATCTATATATTCTTATGAAATTTATTTTGTAGTCAGCATCATGCCATGAAAATTTTCCATGTTAGAGAGGTAGATAAATAGATAGCATTAATATCTCAACATATGAATTTGCCACAGTTTATACTAAAATCCCCAAATTTGCAATACTGGCAGCATTGCTGCCATGATTTTCTGTGGTTCTTATCTTTTGTCACAGTTATCTATGATCAAAGTTACTGTTCTGTATTATTTGTATTGTGGAATGTCTGCAAGTAATGAGTATTTTGGTTCTTCTCCAAAACTTACACTTTCCTTCTTTTTCTTTTTGATCACTAAAGTCAGCGTGTCCTTTTTGTTACAGATTGTAATAGGCGTGACTTTAGTATATTACTTTAAAAAAGTAATTTTTGCATTTATTTTCTGATATAATGTCTTCATCATTCATGAGAAGTTTCTTATGATTCCTTCTTTATTTAGAAGTTTTAATCCAACAGGTTCTCTATGTCTATACATGTGAGCATATTTATTTTCTCTATAAATAGTAATATGTTTACCATATTAATTAAGAATGCATTTGACTTCAAGCAACAGAAGGCTAACAATGGCTTAAGTGTTGAGGGGTCCATTTTTCCCTCATCTTTCACATCTTTCTTCACATCTCACCATTTCTGAGATAAAAAGATCTAAACATTCATGGATCCATACCTTACCTGCCATTTTGTTCCATTGTGCTAAATGGATATTTGAGAATCTTCCTAAACTTTTCCTTCCACATCTGATTGATCACCCATTTCTGGTATCTCTTCATTCTATGCCTTTTCCACATCCCTTGAACCACTGTGTCAGTTCTAAACTGAAATAATTTATTACAATAAATATTTTAACCTTCACTGTTTTGTATTCTCTTCTAATTCATCTCCCACAGATCTGTCAACATGATCCTTTTCACATGGTTATTAGAAATGATGCTTCCTTACTTTAAATGTTTCAACATCTCTCTATTGCCTAAAGTGCAGAACTCACATTCTTTGACATGGCATACAAGGCCTGTCAGAGTCTTGCCATTTACCAACTAAGTAACTTCATCTCTCTCCACTTTTCTGTTGCAACCAAGCTGCTGGCTCTTCACCAGCTACCACACTCAAAGTCTGGCATAGGGGAAGTTGCATTAACACACACTGAATGAGGGGTGAATGAAGGAAAGACTTCTCTTAGTTTGCTCATCATATGCCAAGTTTTAGGACAACTCCCCCTTTAAAATCGGAGGGAGCCAGGAGGAAATTGATGATTTCTCAATCATTAGTGATATCTACAGTACCCTGGCTCTCCTTTAATATTGGGTTGTTACAGCTTTTAAATGAACTGACTGAATATCCCTAAGTGATAGTGAAAAAAAAGTCAATCCTACTTTCTATGCCAACTCTTTTTTTTTCTATTAATATTCCACTTTCAAAAGAAGATACTGATCCTATTGCCTATTATATACTGCCAAAACAATAGCTATTGTTTTTGACAGTATTGTTTTAACAATATTGTTTTTAATATTGTTAATAACAATATTAACTATGCCAGAACTAAAATACTTGACTGGTGCATATAGTGGTCAGTCATCTAAGGATAACACTAAGTAATTCTATCCAACTTGCAGATTTCTTCTGCTGTCAGCAGGGCACACTTACAGCTAATTGATTCTGACCACCTAAAATCTTTTGAAGCAAACTTTCTCCCAAGTGTTTTAGATTATTTCTAAATCCTGCATTTAAAAGTGCTTCATGATAAAGTCCCATGAGCCTTGTTTTATGTCTTGGGAATTTGGGACCCCAGTGTACAAATACTTGAGTATGTGCAGGTCTGTGTTTAAAGAAATTGATCACTACTGTCTACTTCACTGTGGCGGGGTGAAGTTGTCTTCCTTTTGAATACCAATAATGGTTGACTTTATTGCAATAAAATATCCTTTTGTAGTTTACACATTTGTTTTATAAATATGGGTCTAAATTTAGTCAATAAAATCATATACATCCAGTCTATACTCAACATATGTTATTTGATGTGTTGTATTTTTCTTTAAGATTTCTTGCTGAATATGTTTCAATTTTTATCCCACTGTATTCACATTTTTAAATTGGGTTTGAAACTAAAGTTCTAGGAGACTAAATATGGCCATATGGTCAGACAAATTGTGTCCACTCCCTATGGATTTCACTTTTCTTTTACTTGACCTCTTTTTCTACTTCAATAAGTAGCTGTATTATATTTGCCTATGAATGAGAGACCTGGGCCAGTAAAAAATTAAATGGTAATTTTCTCTGTATCAGGTTATTTTAAAAAACAAAGGAAACTAGACAAAGTATTGACATATTTTTAGATACATAAATCTACATTTTGTTTTATACTTCTCTTCAGTAGTGATATTCTTATAGATAGGGATTTATTTTTGTCCATGCTTTATTTAGATGAGTGCTAGAATCCAAATTAACAGTGCTAGGTACAGATTAACAGCAAAAGACTGAAGAACAGAAACAGTAAATCAGAATATTAGAGAAATAAGCAAGCATATATTACGTTTTTAAAAATGGACGAATATCTGGAGCATGTAGGAGAAAAATTAGAAGTAGCCTTAGAAAATTATGTATGACAGTAGCGTGGTACATATACACAATGGAGTATTATTCAGCCATTAAAAAGAATACATTTGAATCAGTTCTAATGAGGTGGATGAAACTGGAGCCTATTATACAGAGTGAAGTAAGCCAGAAAGAAAAACACCAATACAGTATACTAACGCATATATATGGAATTTAGAAAGATGGTAACAATAACCCTGTGTACGAGACAGCAAAAGAGACACTGATGTATAGAACAGTCTTATGGACTCTGTGGGAGAGGGAGAGGGTGGGAAGATTTGGGAGAATGGCATTGAAACATGTAAAATATCATGTATGAAATGAGTTGCCAGTCCAGGTTCGATGCACGATACTGGATGCTTGGGGCTGGTGCACTGGGACGACCCAGAGGGATGGAATGGGGAGGGAGGAGGGAGGAGGGTTCAGGATGGGGAACACATGTAAACCTGTGGCGGATTCATTTTGATATTTGGCAAATCTAATACAGTTATGTAAAGTTTAAAAATAAAATAAAATTAAAAAAAAAAAATTAAAAAAAAAAAAAAAGAAAAGCTATTTTAAAAAAAAAAAAAAAAAAGAAAATTATGTATGACAGTAAATAGTTTACAATAATTACTAATGATATTGGTTTTTTATTTAAGAAAAATTAGTCTGACAGATTTTTTTTCAGACATACAAAAAAACCAAGTAGACAGTTTTCCACATATGAAGTGAAAATATTCGTGGAAGTGTTAAGTGTTGTAAGTGTGAAGTTGCTTAGTTGTGTCCAACTCTGAGACCCCGTGGACTCTAGCCTACCAGGCTCCTCCAACCATGGGATTCTTCAGGCAAAAGTACTAGAGTGGGTTGCCATTTCCTTATCCCGGGGATCTTCCTGGCCCAGGGATCGAACCCAGGTCTCCTGTATTGCAGGTGGACGCTTTACCCTCTGAGCCACCAGGGAAGCCCATGGAAGTATTAGGTCCTTATCAAATGGATGACCTTAGTAAAAAAATTTAGGAAATATATGCTTATGTTGAGAACACAACTCTTTTGTTTTCTCTAACATTGTTGATGGAATATTAATATTTGTTTGCTTTTTATATTTCCACTGGTTTCAACTTTCAGTTTTCCCACTCTGAGCCATTGTAATAGATGAAAATAATCTTTTTCATCTCTTTTCTTTTTTTCTGTGGGATTCAATGTTCAGATTTTTATGACAAGACCCACATGATTTAGCTCAGAAATTCACAGAAGAATCAATTTTATTTTCCAGCCGATAGTATGGATTTATATACAAACCGTAGCTATTTATGTGTTCCAGAATATTTCATTTTATACAGTTACGTTAATAGGTTCCATGAAGCCTTATCAAGACAGTTGGGCTATAAGATTAGGTACTTATGTGCCAAAAATAAACCACATGTTTTTTATGCTTTTTTCATAATGCACTTAAAATATGGACAACATTCATTTCATTTTACTTTTTTTTTTCTTCCCTAAGAACGACCCACATTTCTCAGGAGGCCAATTAACCAAGTGGTATTGGAGGAAGAAGCTGTAGAGTTCCGTTGTCAGGTCCAGGGAGATCCTCAGCCAACTGTGCGGTGGAAAAAGGATGATGCAGACTTGCCGAGAGGAAGGTAAGAATGTCGTTATGTATGGAAAATTGTTAGATGACCATTGAATAATTAGAAAAAGACAGCATTAGTTGTACCACCAAACACTCTTATATTTTGGTGTATTATTTTCACACATGACTTTTACATTTGCAAGCCAAGTATCTGCTCTTTTATATACTGAAGTCATCTAGGCTTTTGATGTTACTCTTTCATTGAATTTTCACAAAAATGCCTGACCCTTCACTCCATCCGCTATCCCCAACTATCAAGGATTCCTGAAGAACTCTCTCTCTCATGGCCCTATCCAGGTCTCCCATTATATCCCTGCTGAATTCCTAACGACCCGCCCACCCCAACTATATCCTTCAACTACTGCTCTGTTGCCGAAGCTACAGAAAGCTGCTGGGTATAGTGGATTGTAGGGTCTGTGATAAGACAGACATGTCATTCAATACAAGGATGAAAAGGCATATCACTAGGCACAGAGGGAATTTTCCTTTAAGGACTCCCTGTCACTTTCTTATTTGTCATCTCTTCAAGGAGAACTCTTCCAACTCTTTTCTGTTCTTTTTATCACAAAACCCAGTCTCTTCGTCTCTCGATGATAAGCCCAGAAATGTTTGTAATCTTTTCTGAAGATAATATAAAACATTTTTGTAGTCTAAATTCTCCCAGGACCTTGCCTTTTATGATCAAATAAATCAGCCAAGTTTTTTAATTCTTATGTAACAAGTGAGTTTAGCCATAAATTTGTTTGGCCTTCTTCCTAGTCCTGTCTTCTGAAACTACAGGCATCACACCTACTACAATCATGATCTGCAAAACATTTCATATCCTGCTTTTTTGCTAATTTTCTTTCCTAAAAAAAGAAATTAGGTTTCATTCAACTGTCTGAGTATAAACACTTTCACAGAAAAGAAATTGCCTTTTTTTTGTGCTTTCACTGGCACTGCTATTGTTTCTTTCCTGAATGTATACATTCATTTTAAAATCTCAATTTTATATATCCCTAGGTCTATGACATTATACTTTCTAAAATCACATCATCAACAGCACTGACTTGAAATGGACCAAACATTTTAAATAGTGAGAGGTTCCTTTGCAATCTACTATAGGAATGAGACAATTGAAAATTTTAATTTGCTTAGCTTTCAGCATAAATAGTAGAGAAATAGACTCTATGTTTCATTTTTCATTTTGCTGTCAGATATCTTCCTGACACTAGGCCTTCCCTGGTGGCTCAGGTGGTAAAGAATCTGCCTGCAATGTGGGAGACCTGGGTTTGATCCCTGGGTAGGGAAGATCGCCTGGAGAGGGTGCGGCAATCCACTCCAGTATTCTTGCCTGGAGAATCCCATGGACAGAGGAGCCTGGTGAGCTACAGTCCATGGGATTGGACACGACTGAGCGACTAAGCAGAGCACAGTCAGATATCTAGTTTTAAAGGGATGCTGCTAGGAGAGGTTTGTTGCACGTGAAGCTCCTCAAACTTTCCCATTGGAGAAGCCTGTTGAAAAGCAAGTAGAGGTGATTGATGAATTTGAGTTGCTGGAGTCCATTTTCTACAGATACTCTAACTTTCCACAAATTTGATGGTACTTTGTGTATAATTTTAAAATGTTGATGTAAGACTAAGAGATTAATAATATTGTAAAATGAGCATAAACAAAGATTAATTTTCAATTACTAGAAATAAAGAGCTTGTCCATACAAAATCTCTCATTTAGGGATAATTTTGGATTCACAGAGAAAATTCAAAGAGATAGTTCAGAAAATCCCCATATGGTTATCTTAAACAACTGTGAAAGATGTGTAACTCATAATAGACAAATGCAGATACATGATAATGAAAGTGATACATGATTTTGATTTCACCAGCCTTCCTTTTCCTCCAGGATCCTATCTGGGGTACTTTGGTTGGATGTTATAGGATATTGTCTTAAGTTGTCACATTTTCCCAGTCTCCTCTGTTGTATGACAGGTTCTCAGTCTCTTCTTGTTTTATGACCTTAAGCTGTTCTGGCCAGGTGTCCTAAGAATGTTTCCAAACCTGGATGTGTCAAGTGTTTTCTCATAATTAGACTGGCTTTCTGGGACTTTAGGAAGAAAGCTACAAAGATTGCTACTTTTGTCATATGATTACCAAGGTTTACATAATATTCACATTACATCCCTGGTGATCTTGATATTTTTAATCATTAAATAGGATCCTATAGACAAAAGTTGAAAAAATAGAAAGTTGTAAGGGTGTATTACATTCTAATGGGTCTATATGTTTGAATTCAGTGAAAATATAGCTTAAGCCTAGTTTGATTTGTTCCCAGATTGCTCTAGGTGTTAGGTCGTAAACCTGACAACTGTATTTGCCACAATATTCTCCAAATCTGGCCCTATTCATTTGTTTCAGAGCTCAAAATGATACATGTAAATCAAATAACAGCATTAAAGCTGCATTTCATGAACATCTGATATAAAAACCTCTAAAGGCAAAGTTGAAATTTTTGAAATGATACCTCTACTAACTTCCCTTGAAACAGTTTGTAGGTTTGTACTCTATATTCTTCTATTACTGGCATGAGATGACTACAGTCCTTTGTGTGACCAGCTAAATATTTTTAAAGTATTAGGCAAATGGAAATGCTGTGTAAGCTTTAAAATTGTATGTTAGAAAGGCTTAAAGCAAGGATCAGTGCAATGTAGAAATTGAGGTCAGTATTTTTATCATGATAGAAGCCGTGTAATTTTTCTTGAAATCTCAATCTTTAAATGGTATTTCAAAGAAGCTTATTCATTCTTAGCTTTGTATGCATTAGCATAAGCTTCACTTTTGCTTAATGAGGGGGAAGGAGACCTCTTTACTTGGTGACGAATAACAGTAATGACTTTTAACCACCCATAACCTAAATCAACAACATTGATTCTATTACATTATTTAGGTCTCAGACTAGGGAGATGGCCATTGTTCTTGTGTAAGCAATTGTGTGGAGTGGTGTGGAGGATGACATTTCTTTGGCTTAACATTTAATGTAATTTGAATGAGGTTTATGTAGTAGTTCATGCTTAAAACATTTATAGTAAAGCTTTGTAGGGCAGCTGCATAGCCTGTAATTACTATGTAAGTAATATGTGACTATTTTTCTTTTGGAGACAAGAAAAGCTTTTCAGTTCAAGTTTAAATTTATGAAATGCTATAATAGCTATTTAAACTTTCAACACAGACAAAGATATCTGTACCAACCTTTCAGTAACCAGAGATGAATTAACAGAGTAGTTTTTTTTCTTTGCTGTGAAAATAAAGTAGTACCCGTGTACCTCTTTCTTTGATTTAGCCCTAAATTTCTGACCTTTCTCAGTAACTATCATTAATGAAATTACAGTTTACCATTGATGAGTTATACTAAAGACAATTTTTGCTTTAATATTTCAGTGAGGTTGGTTAATAGTAATCCCCATGTATAACAATAACCTTGATACCCAACCAGGGAAAAGTTATTTATCTGGACATTTTCCATATGACAAAAAGACAGTTGGAAGGACCCTTCATTTTATGTAAGTAGTGAAAAGTGTCAAAGCATTTGTTGCTCAGTCACATTTGATTCTTTGGGACCCATGGACTATAGCCCACCAGCCTCATCTGTCAATGGAATTCTCCAGGTAAGAATACTGGAGTGGGTAGCCATTCCTTTCTCCAGGGATTCTTCCCAACCGAAGGATCAAACCCAGCTCTCCTGCATTGCAGGAGGATTCTTTACTGTCTGAGGATTCTTTACAGTCTTTACTGTCTAAGCAATTAAAATGTTAATTGCTTGTGTTATCTCTGTGCTCAATGTACAGTGAGGCCAAACAAACCAAAACACGAGAGATAGGACCAGAGAAAGTTTTTCTTCAGGGCCTTGCAAGGCTCATGCCTTAAAAAGCCTGGACCTCCTGCAGGGGTTTCTGCAAAGCACTTTTAAAATCCAGGTGAAGAAGGGTAGTTATCATCTTCCATTTGGTGGCAAATGGAAGTTATCATCTTCCATCTGTAAAACAACTCATGAAATGTGCATTACTTGGTACTTACCTTGGTACTTCAGAGAGGAACTAAAGTATAGGATATGGAAGAAGATATCCCTGGAAAGCACTACAGGGTCCTGTTCAGCCACACTTGCAGAAACATCCTAAGACTACTGTTTTCACAGTTGAAAGTTTCAGGAAGAAAAAGGAGGTCATTGCCTTTTTTGTGATTGTGCTGAGTATCAATATCTTTTTCTCCAGAGACTCTCAATATATATGTGCTCAACTAAGCTGACACCAGCTCAATTTATTAGGCACAAGAATTCTACACACCACTGTGAAAATAAAGTGGGTAGGGAGAACAGAATGAGGAAATAAACAGAAAGATGTTCTGTAGTTCATAATGAGTATGTGTTTTAAAAGCACAGTTTTTTTCCAAAGTGTAATTTAGATTGTAGAAGAAATACTTTAAGTTTTGCCTATGTTGTTAAGTTCCTATTGTATTTATAATGCCCACTGATGGTCTGTAAAAGCAAGTCACTTTAAAGCAAAGTAAGTATACAATTCTGATTTTTTTTTATTTTATGTTAATCAAACTGAGTGATGTAGCAAAGTATTCACATACTGAAACATTAATGAAAGTTAAAACCGAGGTAGTTCTAGTGTGTTTCTTGGGTGCTGCATCTTTTTCTTCCAGGCAAACCTGGAGCTTTTTGCTAATTAGTACTCTTGGTGATCAGATTCCTTCAATACATCTTTTCACAAAGTGTTTCTTGTGATAGAAATTGCCCATATTGGGGAATGTTCCATTTTCTGTCATGGTCCATCATAGCATAGGAATAGTGTATGTTTTGTAATGTAAAAAATATACATATGCTGAAGCTTTATCAGAAATAGCATGTATTAATATAAAAGAAACATAATGCTATATATTCACAACCAAAGACATAACAATAAAATTGATATATACCAAGAGTTTAATATTTATGAAGAGAAGAAAAATGCCTCTTCACTGAATTTGGGTAAGAAGTAGTTTGATTAATTAACTAAGTTTTCTTATCTAGGCTTGTCATTAGAGCTTATATTTCAGATAATTATTAAGCAAGCTTTTAAAGAATGGTAAACAGGATATTTAACATCTTGCATCAGTCATATATCAGTATATCACCACTAGTTAGTTCCAAGATATTTTAATTCATTTTTATTTACTTTCGACAGTAACTCTAGAGTGACACTAACTTCCTCAATAAGGATCTAGAGTAGAGAAAGGAATGTTCATAGTATCAATTATTTTTGTCACATTAAAAAAATGTCATTTGCTTTCTTATGTATGCCTGAGAATTCTAAATGCAGTTGATGGCTTGCCTATAGTGGTTATAATTCATGAATATCTCATAAAAATAGAAAAGGGACTAGAGAAAAAAGAGTTTAAAGATATATAATGCAAAATTCTATGTTTTCCTGAACCCACTGACAAATTCCTTTCTCTAAAGTGCGTGTCTATTTTAAGAGAGACTTTGAGTTCTTAGTTCCATGAAATGTGAGATTCACATAAATAAATAATTCCTTAAGAAAAGGAACTGCATAGAACCACTTATAATTCCCCTTTTGTGGCATTTTTACAGTCAGTGGCTCCTTTCGCTTAGCCCTGGAGAATGTTCTTATATTAATTGTTTGGAAGCTCCATTGTTTAGAGCATGTGCTTCTGGGATGCAGAGATGCTGAACAGGTGCTAAGCTACCCTGCTGAGGAGATCAGCCTTCTTCACATACACTGTGTGTTTCAAGGACATGTGGTAATTTGGGCTAATGATAAATAACCATGCTGATTAGGCTGGCTGGTCAAGATTGGTCAATTAAAGTAGTTCTCAAAAAGAAAAAGGACAAAAAGTACTGAAAGCAAGAGAAAAGCAATGTTAATAAATATTGTTCGTAGCTTTTGTTAAAAAAAAAAAAGACTAATCCCTGAGATTCAGAAATACAAGGAAAAGTGTAAATGAGAATTCTATGATTTTTCATCTATACAGATGCCTTTACCATTTCTGCTTGGGAAAAAAAGAAGAATTAGAACTGTCTGGACCATTATTGTGGGATCTTTTAATACAGCTACCAGTAACATAAAGAATATTTAGGTCATTGTCAGGGATGTTGGATTTTAGCCTTGTTCTGACACTGTTTGATCATTTATCCCTTCAGTTATACTCACATGTTCTGGAACTGATGTTCAACAGATTTCTCTACCACTAACTAGGAGTGTGACCTTGAAGAAGCTATTTAAACTCTTTGTGTTTTATATCCTAGAGATATAGATGAGCAATGTAATGGGACTAATGATTGACCTATGCTTTGACTCATTTGTACAGGGTGAATAATTATGCTATCCATTCTACCTCAAAGGGTTATTAAAATGACATAACTAATTCAGAGTACTGGAAACATTGTAAAGTGGGTTCATGTAACAGGTATCTCCGTTTTAGAAATCCAACTGATTGATGGTGTTTATTAGTTATGTAGATGACTACAAAGAAAATATAGTTAATTTTAAAAAATAATACATAAAATGATTTCATAGAATAATTACACATTCTCCACTCTCTCGCTGATTGATTTCCATAGAAACACATAAAATATTATTGATTTAAGATATATCACATTTGCTTTTAAATTGTGTAGATTTATTTATAACTTTTACCATCCAGTTTGCCAAGCTTACATGTTGCCACCCTTTCTCTACCTTTGGGAGACTATACATGGTTCAGATATTATATTCTAGCCCCAGTGCAGTTAGACATCTGATGCAAATTTCTCACATTACCTGGTACCATTTGTCTGCTAATAATAAGGAAACCACCATTGTTTACAATCTTTGTAAGAAGATTATGTAATGCTAAAAGCAAGACTTACTATTTGCCATACATTCTTCTAAATGATTTTTGTATATATTAATTTCATTATTTGAAACAATATTGTCCCAACATAATAATACTCCCATTTGAGGGATGTGGCATAAGAAGTTAAAGTTGTTTCCAAAGACACACATTAATATGTGTGTGTCTTGACTTGACAGCCCTTGACTTAGAATCTCTCCAACATGAAACCTGTATTTTAAACTAATGAGCTCTAATTATGTGATTATGAATTGTTTATGGAATTCAGCTGCTTACAAATTTTACATTCTAGATAAAATCTTAGGTAATTGGTTAGAATCACTGTATTATGAATGACTTTATAGGAATGCTATATAGCATTACTGTTGATGGTAGTTTTTAGACCAGTTTCATAACCCACATGTAAAATGTCCTGTTGCTTTGAAAATCTAAACTTGGACCAAGCCAAGGTTTCCTCCTTGGAAGCTGAAAATACAGATTTTACTAATAAATAGAATTAATTAGCAATTTTCAAAGGGATGCGAACATGGTACCTTTTTCTGTGTTTTCATCAAATAGGTGCTAATATTTGCTGTTAACACAAAACTAATTGCCACCTATAGGGTGGGGAGTGCAAGTTGTCTCATCCTGTGACCACAGTAGCCCATCTGTTGTGAATTTCTGCTCAAGGACAATGCAGGAACTGGCATGCAATTTGGGTTCTGGCCAGTGGTCAGCTAACAAGCTGGGGCATCCTTGGAAGAAGAATGCCTTGAAGTCAGAGATGCTCTGCTGTCCATTAACTGGCAGCTCCTGTGATGTGTGAGGGCAGAGCCAAGACCGGGTGCCAGTGTGCAGGGCAAAAGGATCTGCCTGAGTGCCACCTGTCATTGGCATGTGAGTGCTGTCCCACCAGGAGCCACAGCAGGTGTGCTGCTTCCATCACCGTGCGGCATGTTAGAGCATCAGCTAGGCTGAGGTCGGGACCTTAGCCCAAACAGGAGGACACGCCACAGGCTTACCAGGAGGTAGTCATCACATCACGCCGTATCCCAAGGGTGGGTATACTGCACACACTATTCGAGACACTCGTTCTCATCATACCTGGGCTGTTACTTTAATAAAATGTAAAAAGAAAAGAGTTCTATAATTGACTTTATCAATACAGATCCTTGCCTTTAGAAGACAATTTGTGGTTAGAATTACTTAGATGAGTTAATCACTCCATGGGCTTTTCAAATTAAGATATATTTCTGGTTGTTTTTTGCTGCCATTGTTGTTATTCTTAGGAAACTGAATTGTAATGTGGAGCTGTAAGGTAAACTAGAATTTAGGAGATGAGCATTCTTACCTTAGCTCTGTCATAATTCATCAAGTTATTTTAAGCAGTATATATTATGTGTATGAGTACCACAGTCCACATTTGCAAAATGTGTAAGTTGCCCTGGATGACCTCTGCAGAACTCATATTCTGAAATGGTCTGACTCCATGAATAGCAACAATGCAAAACAATTTGGAACATATGCTAATACTTTTATGTAGGAAAAATTCCCAAAGATTTGAAATGAATGAGCCTAGAAAAAAAATTAAAATCAATTTTATACCCATTATCAATGATGCCTACTTTTTATGTTTTGCATGTATCTTCTCAGATTTCTATGTATAAATACACTTTTTTTGATCCAAATTTGTTTTTGACCCTGCCTGAATTCTTATCTACATAGTCTATTTAAAAACTTTATTTATATTTGGCAAAACTAATACAATTATGTAAAGTTTAAAAAAAAAAAAAAAGCCTAGTACTGATTTAAAAGAGTTGTTTTTAATTACATTTTCCTTTCTCATAAATATAATAATAAATTATATTTACTTAGTGTTTATTCTATATCAGGCCTACTTTAGGCATTTTATGTTAATACACTTACCTTCGGGACATGATATAAATATTGTTATTCTCCCAATATTGCAAATGAGAAAAATGAGGCCTAATGAGGATCGAGGATTTCTGGCTCTAAAATCTACACTCTTGACCACTACTTTGGGGTACTGGATGGGAACAACTTTTGTCCATTTTCCATTGGGACTGAAGATGAGAAAAACAGAGCTTGGTAAATGCTTGAAGCATTTAGAAGAGTCACTTGCATTAGAGTCACACAATATATCTGTGTAGTAAAGTACATAACAAAGATTTTATACTCTTCATTATAACTGGTACTCATAAGCAATAATTTCATTATATCAAATAAATAAATTTATCTTCAAAAAATTTACTGTTTTCTACCACCAATTGAAAGTTATAGCTATCTTTATTCTCACAAGAATATTTTAAATTAATATATCCATGTTCTTCTGAACAATGTATCTAGGGAAAAATTAAGTAACAAAAAGCACATCAGAAGCTAAAGAAAGGCTTGCCGGGTGAATTAAATCGCATGAGTAAAGAATAAATACTAGAACTATGAATTTGTCTTGGGCATGATAATATAACTCATCTTTGCATTCTTGCTGCTAAGTCACTTCAGTCATGTCTGACTCTGTGCGACCCCATAGATGGCAGCCCACCAGGCTCCCCCATCCCTGGGATTCTCCAGGCAGTAACACTGGAGTGGGTTGCCATTTCCTTCTCCAATGCATGAAAGTGAAAAGTGAAAGTGAAGTCGCTCAGTCGTGTCCGACCCTCAGTGACCCCACGGACTGCAGCCTTCCATGCTCCTCTGTCCATGGGATTTTCCAGGCAAGAGTACTGGAGTGGGGTGCCATTGCCTTCTCTGTTGCATTCTTAGGCCACTTTTGAATTTACTAAGAGTATTTTTGAATATTTTCTTGATAATATTTGATTATCAACAGTTTCATGGGCAGTTATGAATTGAAAGGCTTAACTGTGTTCCAGATTTTATATTTCCTGCAAACATACATGTTTGTAGGAAAGCATATATAAACACATGTTTATATATATATATATATATATATATATATATACACACATACATACATACATGTGTGCTCAGGTACTTCATTGTGTCCAACTCTTTGCAACCCTATGACTGTAGCCCACCAGGCTCCTCTGTCCATGGGATTCTAAAGATGAGAATACTGGAGTGGGTTGCCATGCTCCAGGAGATCTTCCCAACCCAGGGGTCAAACCTGCATCTCTACATTGCAGGCAGATTCTTTACCTTTGAGCCACCAGGGAATCCCATATATATATATTTTACTTCTTATAATTGTCCCTTTGGAAAGGTTGCTGCTTGACCTAGATATTCAAGTTAACTGGTATGAATTGAAAGAGAAAAGGGAAAAAAAATAATAAATTGAAACCCAGTATTACAGTGACAAGATAAATGAGGATTATGTCTTTGTTAGTGTGTGAAAAAGATACAGCTGCCAAGGATAAGCGATAAAAGAATGCTTCCAAAGCATATAAGAATCTACTCTACCACAAAAGAAGCAATTCCTAGTGAAATCTATTTTAGTTGGTATTTAGTATTAACTCATTGGAGCTTCATCCTAAAAAACCATATTGAGGTAGGGGGAGCTGTGATTGGGACACAGTGAACCTTTCCTAATTTATAATGTACTTGAAGTTTCTTCTTAGAGCTGATTGACCAATCATGTAGATCTATGGAATAGCCTTGTGACAAAATCTCAGTGCAGAAATTTTGCTATTCTTATGAGCATAACTGTGCAGAGGTTATTATAATATCTTTAAACTCATTTCATCAAATATATAGGCATTTGTCATCTTTATAAAGAATATCTGATTGGTATTCTGTGTTGCTACAATTCATACAACATATACTATTTGTTATAAAAAGTTCAATAGAAACTATAAATAATCCATTTATTAACTTATATTTTCTGATAATTATGTCCAAATATTTATAGCACATTTAACAGAAACAAAAATGTCAATCAGGACTTTTACCTTTATTTGAAAGATTTCATAAAGAGTGTGAAAGAAAATGCTTTGAATGTAATTTATACTAAGATATCAATTACCTCAAAGGAATAATGAAAATCTTCAAGGTAGACTAATAAAATATTATATTTCCATGAATTATTTCAAAAGTAACCATAGACATTAATCAAACATTTCTAGTGTTGAGACCTAACATAAGAAAACGAGTTTGCTCTCAAGAATTTGAGAAGGAAGGTAAGAACTTTAGAGGAATGTATGAGATATAAAAAAAAACATTAATTATTAAATAAGGAAAATTATATACAGACTATGATGTACAAGAAGACTCTTTAGGGTTTCAGAAAATAAAAGCTTCTCTGTTCCCATGTGACACTAGAGATGTCTCTGAAAGGAAGAATAGAATTTCTATAAGTGGAAAGAAGACTATTCCGAGAGATGGACACAAGATGAAAAAGCTTTGGTGGTGGAACTATAGGCCAACAATTAGTGATTCGGTTTCCCTGGAGCGTATTGGAGTGGCACTTAAGGCTAGTAAGGTTAGTTGAGGCTTTATTGTGAAAGCTTCTAACTCCAACTCAAGTGTTTGTACTAAACACATTGTGAAATGGGGATTCACTCAGCACAGTGAATAGAGATATCTCCTTGTATCTATGCTTAGAAAATTGATATTTACATTTATATATAGTGTAACTTGGAGTAGAGAAAGTTTGGGCATAGGCCTCTTGGGTAGGAAGTAGTTAAAAAGGTAGTTTAGTGGGTACATTGGGGTATTTCTTGTGAATACACAAACATGGATATTAGTGCAAGTGGCAGTACAAAAAAAAGAAGTGCTTTTTTAAATTAGGAATTGATACTATATCACGGTTCATAGGATAAAAAGAGGTTAAAAGTAATACTGAAATTTACACCATTGGGTGCCTGGATAAATAATAAGTCAAAAGATTTAATCTAAATACTTTTAGTCATATATAATAGCATATGTAACTGAATTCAAGTTACATACTTGTGAGATCCAAGAGTATTTTTTCTCTGAGTTAAGGAGAAAAAGAAATTGCCAAATCAACTATGATAGGTCATCTCTAGTGCATCACTTTTACAGCACAATCTTTTAGGATTTTAAATAACTCAGCTAAATTCCATCACCTCCACTAGCTCTGTTCATAGTAATGCTGGTAGATGATTTCTAATTTCAGAGATTTAAAATATGAAAGATGTATGTCTTAAAATTGATTATGGGAGTAGAAGTTAATGTTTAGAGATGCTTTACATGCAACTACCTGAACAGTCATCACAATCGCCTCATGAAAGAGGTATTTTTATACTGAGTTTATTTTACAGTTGAGGAATCTGTGGAGCAAATTTCAGTGGCCACAGAGATTTAAATTCAATCACTTTAGCCCTAAAGTCCACTCCCTGTAACTACTATACTAAAATGATTTATTTTTAAAGAAAATTATATTAAGATAACAAGAAGTATAATTTCTGAGGTATCACTCCATGTTAGGTTGTTATACATTGTTACACATAATTCATCTTTCCAACAATCTTGAAGTATGGGTCTCCTTTTTTCACAAAGGAGGACGCTAAAGCTTGTAGCCGATGAACTACACTCTTAAGGTCACAGGACCCACAGTTGGCAGAGCTGGAGTCCACCCTCAGGTCTCCCTGATATCGTTATTGTAATTGTTTTTCTTTCTCCTGGACTTCCCAGCTCCCTTCGCATGTTTATCTCTACCTCATCTCCAGTATCCAGCCCTACATCTAACGTGTGGGGCTCACCAAATACCCATTCATCATAGTACAGTACTTCTCAGTTGGGACGATTTAGACTTCTTCCTTTCGCAGAGGGACATTTGACAATGTCTGAAGGCACTTTTGGTTGCTACATTTGAGGGATTAGGTGCTACTTTCAGTTAGTTGGGAGAGGCTTCCATGGTGGCTCAGTTGGTAAAGAATCTGCTTGCAACACAGGAAGATCCCCTGGAGAAGAAAATGGCAACCCACTGTGGTATTCTTGCCTGAGAAATCCCATGAACAGAGGAACCTGGCAGGCTACAGTCCATGGGGTCACAAAGAGTAAGACACAATTTAGCGACTAAGCCACCACCACCACCACTAAGAAAGCTGCTAAACGTCCTGTTATTATGCACAGCAAAGAAAAATCTGCCCAAAATGTCGGTAGTGCTGAGGCTGAGAAACTTGATTTAGTGGAGAAGATGAATCTGGGCATTGCTCATCTCAATGCTATTTTATACGATTTTGTCAGGACAAAAATAATAGAATATAGTTCAAAGAAATAGATTCCAAAGATAATAGTCTTTTCTTACTGTCTTAACTATGAAGGTCACACCACTGAGATGGACGGAAGATACCGTGATTGGATTTGACATAAGCATGTCATTTCTGAGCACAGGAAGACACTGCAGTTCACTAATGACTTCAATGTGTGTATAGTTTGCATATTTTCTAGAATATATGAGTCAGGGAATTTTTCTTTATATTTTTCCTCATTAAATACTTGCTGAATTGGTAAAACTAGTTTGGTAGCTTAATTAGAAAAATGTCTGAACCTTCATTTTCTTTAGACCTACCAAACAGCAAGTTTTGTGACACATTTGATAAGTGCTCCTATGTCATTAAGTTGAATTTCTAAATTATTCCATATTCACATTTCACAAGGAGGTTTCTGTTTGCAGAAGGCAAGGAGAGAAAGCCTTTCTAACCTTCCATAACACTGCCCAAAATGAACATCTCTCTGATGATGTAGAAATCTTTCCTGTGCCTGCTGCTGCTGCTGCTGCTAAGTCACTTCAGTCGTGTCTGACCCTGTGCGACCCCATGGACTGCAGCCCACCAGGCTCTGCTGTCCCTGGGATTCTCCAGGCAAGAACACTGGAGTGGGTTGCCATTTCCTTCTCCAATGCATGAAAGGGAAAAGTGAAAGTGAAGTCGCTCAGTCATGTCCGACCCTTAGCGACCCCATGGACTGCAGCCTATCAGGCTCCTCCATCCATGGGAGTTTCCAGGCAAGAGTACTGGAGTGGGGTGCCATTCCCTTCTCCTGTGTCTAGTGAATACCAATGAAGGAACATGTTCATACTGCAAGGACACTAAGTAGATGGCAAATTTGAAAGTCTGTTTTATCCCAAATTGCAGTCCTTACTGCAGAGAGTTCATTCCCAACTCAGAAGGGTGCAAGAAGAGCGGGAACTGCTCATCAAAAAGTCTGGTCTGAGCTGTGACTTCTGTGGACTCTTTTTGAATTTAATCTCTAAAATCCTTTTCTAAATGTACATGAAGTTAAGATTAGTTTCTAACCAAACACACAACTGTGAGGTATACCAATTTTCCAAATCTGATGTTGCAGTTTCCAGTCCTATTGTAAAACCAAATTGTCTTAAGTGCATTTATGCCAATAAAATAATTATTTTCAAATTAAAGGATAATTTAACTAGCTTCACCAATCCATTTGTTCCAACGTGGTGTCATTAATTGTGATATATTTGCACTTTTTACTCTGAAGATTTCTATTCTAATTAGTTAAAATAATACCTGCAGTTATTAAAAAAGTGTTTAAAAGCAATGCACTTAAGGTGTTGCAGATATTATTTTAATAGTCTGCTAATGGTTAGTGAAAAATTATCACAATAATACTTGAGTATTAAGGATAATCTTGAAAATAATTCAACATTCCTTTCTGATATTATGAAGCAAATAAAAGTCCAAATGTCTCTAGAATGGTTTGAACTTAATTTTATGAGTGGAAAGACAAATACATGATTTGATAGTATATAGGTACATATCTTTACATATGTATACTATTATGCATGAATATGCTAAGTCACTTCAGGAATGTCCGACTCTTTGCAGCTCTGTAGACCATAGCCCACCAGACTCCTCTGTCCATGGGATTCTCCAGGCATGAATACTAAAATGGGTTGCCATGCCCTCCTCCAGGGGATCTTGCCAACCCAGCAATCAAACCCATGTCTCTTAGATCTCCTGCATTGGCAGGAGGGTTCTTTACTACTAGTGCAACCTGGGAAGCCCAATATCAATACATAATAGAGGTTATCCTAGGCAAATACAACCAAAAGGCAGTGGGACAATGAAAGTGTTGATATGAAGGAGTACTAGATATGGAGGAAGAGTTTCAGTTTGTAAACTAATTAATAGAGTAGGAATCATATAAAATTTTAACAGAATCAGATATCTGAACTTCAGATTTCAAAGGCAGAGCCATTCCAATTGAGGACAGGTTCCAAAATCTTGCTATGAGACAATGGCAAAGGGAGATGGAGACAATATCTCTGAAGGGCAGACATGAGAGAAGTGATGGGCAGCTGTGGAAACTCTTACATGACATATTGGGCATTTTCCATATGCCAGGTTCAGGTCTCAACACTCTGAATGTATTAACTCATTTAATCCTTACAACAGCCCTAGGAAGTAGGTCCTGATTAAATGCCATGTTTGTCAACTAGAAATTCTAAAGATTCCATTTGAAAACTGGATAACAGGATTGCTGTCCAATAGGAGAGGGCTTTTTGTTTTGCTTAAAAAAATTTTTTTTTTGCTTGTTTTGAGGATATGTAACTCTTTCCAAAAAAAAAAAAATGTTTTTAGTAACTCAGGCTCTTGGTAATCATTTGGAATGGCTGGAAGATATTCTCACTTTCTCTCTTCCTCCATCCATTCACAGACCCACAGGAGAAAGCTAGATTTCCATTAATGCATGGAGGTGAAGGTGAAAATCTGAGAAAGATAGAATATAAGAAAGTTTTACCAGTCAGCAAACAGGTAGTTCAGAAAGCACGCTGAAAAATTTTGCGAAGAGGACCACAGAAAAAAAATTGTGAGGGGTTATATCAGGAGACAAAACTCACTGCGGAGGAGGTAAAAATGAGAGAGTAAGATGACAGGAAAATATGGAAACTTGGATGGAGACCAAGGATATCAGGCTGTGAATTTCACAAGTGTCCACAGGTTTGCCAAGAGAATTAATTGTTAGAGTCTTCAAGGTGCCACAGGTGAAGACGAAGAGACAGGAACACTCGACAGACAGCCATAGCTTCAGTGACTCAAACTTGGAGGACTTTTAGTTTGGGGTGAGCAGGGTGCTTTGGCCTTTGTGGAAGGACTCAGCTGTAGTTTGGTTTAATTGTCCCGTCTCCAGACTGGGGCTCTGGTTCCAAGATGGTCAATGTCTGGGATCCCTGGCAGTCATTCAAGGCCTTGTTGTTTGGGCCAAGTTATCCTATGGTTTGAAATGTGCTTTGTGTTAAGTCAACTGTTGTTATATTCTTATGGGTATTTTAGATATCTTTTTTGTCTGCTTCTTTCCTCTTAGCTTTTTAGTTAGAAAACACTGGGATGACCCAGAGGAATGGTATGGGGAGGGAGGTGGAGGGGGGAGCAGTTCAGGATGGAGAACACGTGTACACCCGTGACGGATGCATGTTGATGTATGGCAAAACCAATACAATATTGTACAGTAAAAAAAAATAAATAAATAGATAAAAGAAAAAAAAAAAGAAAACACTGAAACTTCTTGTCTCTAAAGAGAGACTAGAAGAGGTGTTTTCCACTGGTGGGTCAAGCTCACAAGGGTGGAGCCAGCTTTCGTTAAGATGATGACAAGGATAGCATTTATGGAAAGCAAAAAATAAAAGGATAAAATATTGTTTGGTTAATGAAGACAGAGTCAGAGTGGCATCATGTTTCAAGTTGCGTTTTAGCTTTCATATAAGCTTCCAGAAGAGAACAGCAAGTTCTGCTGGGGGACTACTTTTCTCTACAATTTCCCAACAAGTCTAATCTGAAAATCTTGTTTTCTTTCCTTCCTCAATGAATGTTATGTGAATTGTAATTTTTAAAAGGTATCTGTTCTTCATACTGCTCTTAAGTGCTTTGCTCAGTCTTCCTTACAAAACCTGAAAGAATCAAGTTTCGTTCACCCAAACTGTAAACATTAGCCTGCATTGTAATTGTAGATAAAAAGGAGAGTGACCCTCATAGGCTGTCATGTACAGACAACTTCACTTGATATCCCTTTGCCAGCAAAATAATGGCTTATTGTGTTCATTTCAGGGTTCTGGCTCTCAATTGTGATTTAAAAGCTTGACTTTAGGACACACTTTAAATATTATAGATTAAACTATCACCTGGGATCTAGGCTACCAAGAAGTGCTTATGTTAGTTTTAATAACAGTTTCAAGTATAGTCTATGGAAGGATTTTCTTTGAAAAATTGTGAGCAGAGAGATCATTTTAGGAAAATTGAAAAACTTTTCCTTTTTTTCAACTGCCAAGTGTGAAAGAAGCAAAAGATTTAAATTTCTCCGAGAAGGTTTATGTTGTATAAAAGAATGCTTTGAGAAGTTGTGAGATTCTGATATGTACTCTTTTTGAGCAATTGAAACATATCAGTGGGTTCTAATTGGCTGCATCTCCATGTTCACTGTAATCTGTATAGTGGTATTGACCAGTTGATTGGTATGACTCTAATTATTAGTAAACGATTCCATTAGATTAGTGAGTGATTTTTTATCATAAAAATTCTTTTGTTGAAAACAAGGCAATAGACTTTATCTTAACAAGGCAATAACAGCATCATATTAAAGCTGCATAGTTAAATGTTCATTGAATTTGGAATAACAGAATGCCTATTGTTGCAGACGTTTCTTTATTTTCTGAAAGAATCTAAAAGGTGTCAGGTGACCTTCAGCTCTTTTGATTGAGCGCAAGTACTTTGAAAATTGAAAACAAACTTTTCAAGTCTCCCTAAAAGGAAAGAAACATTTACTTCTGTATACATTAAATATTTCCTGGTTCAATTCATAGTTTTTACAATTGGCCAACTTAATGATTAATAAAGCAGATATGTAATAAAATTTTAAGTGCTGATTCAAAACACTCATTCTAGAACTGAAGCCAGACATCTTATAACAAGGAGCAGTAGGTGATTTCAAAAACTAAAAATGCTGAGGAAATAAATTTCCTTCATGAAAAACAAAGGTGCTTTTGAGATGAGAACAGTCATTCAGGAAGTTTTATTAGTGCAGAGTCCTCACGTAATTCAAACAAGGCAATGAGATACAAGGACTTGAACTGAACATAGTAGAATTCCAGTTTGTAATAGAAAATGTAGTGTATTTCCTTTTGTCTTTTCTTTTCCCAAATTCTGTAGCCCATTGTGGAAGATTTGGAGGAGGTGGTTCTTATATTTTCTTAATTATATTCATAAAACTCAGAAAATCATTAGAAGTTCCTACTCTAGAAGCCTAAGGTACATTGGGGATTGCAAAGTATGAGAAATGCATAACATGTAGTTATGTTGTAAAATATTGCCAGTTTTCAAAATCCTTTTTTGGTATTTTCAAAGTAAATTTAAATTTATAGGAAATCTTCCCAGTGGTTGTGAGAGAAGGTTTCTTTAGCAGGAAGAAATAAGATAGACACTTTCATTTAAATTTGGAAGTGATTTTAGAATACTCTAAGAAGGTACTTCGTTTATTACAAATCAATAATATTTTCTCTTTTGACACACTTTTAAGAATATTCATTCAATGTAAGATCACACACAAACATTGCATACAGACTGTTGTTTTAAGTATTAAAATAAATTTATTTTGCTTTGTTTATTATTTAGCAGAACAGATGGTAGTGGTTTGACACAATTCAGTTCTCTATTTCTCTTGTTGTTTTCTTTTGGGGAGAAGAAAAAAAACAGCACAAAAACCAGAGCTTCTTTTCCCACTTTGTCACAGCTGGTTACCAATCAATCTCAATCCACGGTGCAGTGATGATAGCACATGATGTCCAGGGGCCAGATATGATTGGGTTACATTTTTCAGCAATGTTCATATCAGGAAAAGAGAAAAAAAGATATCTTTATAGTGGAGACTGTCAGCACCTGATTGGCCCACTGTCATTAATCAAACCTGGCAACAATGACTGCATTTATACAGGTCTGAGACTGGCATATTTCACAATCAGAATCACCGAATTTCTGTTAGGATTTCCTCACCAGTAAAGTTGTTTCATGGTTGTTTTTTTCTTATTTTTAATTAAAGTCAGAAAATACCTCCTGCATGTTGATCATATCTGAAAACTAGCTCTTTTATACCAAAGTATGCTCTGGTTACTACAAATTTATTCTCCACTATGTGAAGAAGGGGCTTCCCAGGTGGCTCTGTGGTAAAAAAAAAAAAAAAAGAAAAAAAATTTCCAGTGCAGGAGATGGAGGAGACACGGGTTTGATCCTTGGGTTGGGGAGAAGCTTTGGAGAAGGAAATGGCAACCTGCTCCTGCAATCTTGCCTGGGAAACCCATGGACAGAGGAGCCTAGCGGGCTATAGTCGATAGGGTTGCAAAAGAGTCAGATATGACTTAGCGACACAACAGCAGCAATAAGAGCTAATCAGAAAATTGTAGCTACATTAGATTGTTTAATAAGACAATAATTTTAAACTGTATATATTTTGGGAAACACACTTGTGAACCTTCTATGATTACAGTTGGTTTTAGAGTAATACTGAGAAAAAAATATTGATAAAAGTTACTTTCTGTATTGGTTTTGCCATGTATCAAAATGAATCCACCACAGGTATACATGTGGTGGATTCATTTTGATACATGGCAAAACCAATACAATATTGTAAAGTTAAAAAATAAAATAAAAAGAAAAGGGAAAAATAATAAAAATAAAAAACAGTACATTAAAAAAAAAAGTTACTTTCTGGAGTTTTTGAGATACAGAGTCTGATGTAGAAATACACACCTGCCCAAAGCATATGCACTGCTACTGCTGCTGCTGCTGCTAAGTCGCTTCAGTCGTGTCCGACTCTGTGTGACCCCATAGACGGCAGCCCACCAGGCTCTGCCATCCCTGGGATTCTCCAGGCAAGAACACTGGAGTGGGTTGCCATTTCCTTCTCCAGTGCATGAAAGTGAAAAGTGAAAATGAAGTCGCTCAGTCATGTCCAACTCTACCACATGCACACAGAGCAGTAACACACACATCAAATGAGAAAGGTGTGTTGCTTTGTGTTAGAAAAATGAATGGACACTGACGCACAGGACATCGATTTCAATCTATTTATAACTTGAGACCACAATCTCAGTATCTTCTTTTATAAAATGGTGTTTGGAAATAGGCATTTTCTCTAAGTCATTTATTGTTGTGAAATCTTATATGAATCTCTGCTGTAAACTGTAAAGATCTCATTAAACATACGGATCTGTTATTTATAATCATTTATATTAGTAATATTTGCTCTCTAGGGAAAATTAATATTTCCCAGTTATCCAATCAAATAGTGTAAAGCATCGATGAGATTACTATTACCAGAAAGAAATAAAAGAAATAAGGTCACAGTTATTGGACCTGTGGAAATATTTGACATCTAATTGCTTGTGAAACATGTACTTTTAGGAGGCAAATTATGTCTCAGAGACATCATGACCTGTTAGAGAAAGCAGAGACTGGTAGTAGATAGTCATGACAATTTTCCCCCTGACTATAATTGTCTCAATGTGTGTGGCCTTGGGAAAGGAACTTTATCATATTTTGCCTCAGATTGCCTAAATGTAAAAGTAGCAATGAGCTAAATGTTTACCTCTTTCTGGGTTTTGAAGCTACTTACACATAATTTCTTTAAAACCAACCCTCATATATCTTAAATTTTTGGAGGTAAGAGCTGATTTGATCACAACTATACGTTTGTCATTTCTCTGACCTGAGACGCATCTTACTGTGGAAATTGACAAAGGTACCGTGGCATGCTTCAGTCTCCTGGACTGTGGGTATTGTCAGGGTTCAGGCTGCAGACTGGCACATTGTTTCAGTCATGTTGGAAGGAGCAGCACTGTCTCCAGTTGTACAGTTGAATTAGATCCCCATAGGCACTTTTATGAAGATGAAAAAGTGTGTACTTTGGAGGAAGACAGACCTTAAAATCCAAATTTCTATGTAAAAGTGTCAAAATTTTAAATACCAGTTATTTCAATAATTTTAAAACATTAGCAGACCAAAACACACACACACACACACACACACACACACACAACTTGCTTTCATACAGATTTTAGTCCACAAATGAGCACATTGCAATTAGGATTTTACAGTATCTAGTACAAATTTCTGTACTCATACCATGAGGCTTGAAATTCTAGTAACAACTCAATTTTGTGGGAGCAGCTGCCATTTGGGTAGTATATCCTTTTAATTTCCCTCTATAGAATCATTTATCATGACTTTTTAAAAAATGAATCTTTATACTTTCTCTTTGTTGAAAGTTGTAACCACTGTAATATGGTTGATGAAGAATGTGCCAGGAGAGCTAGTATTTAATACAGTCTAAACTTTTGCTACCAATGAATTCCTAGACTCTGAATAGTAAAGTGTTATTTTTATAATCTTAAAATGAGGACATTATACTAGACACAATAACTTTTCAAATTTTCCCTGTGTCTCAGAATTTATAATCTGCTGGTTTCTAGGAATAACCAGGATCCATGTATTCTCTTATTTTTCATAATTAAACATCCTTTCCCCCTCTTATCCTAAAAGTATTTTATTTAAGCTTTAAGAATTCTTCTTTAATATTAATATTTGGGGATTTTTCTAAGTATTTCCATGTTCACAGATTCATATTCTTCATGGTTTTCTAGACATAAATAGTATTTTTTGAAGTTATTATTTTTACACATGAAGAGTTTACACATGAAAAATTGTCACCTTTTCAATTTTTATGTCTGTAATTCCTTTCTTGATATGCAGGGAGTAAAACTGAACATTATATTCCAGATTCCACTATGCCATATTTTATAAAAGTGTAAAAATAAGCTGTATAATTTCTCATTGAAGTTTATATGCCTAAATTGTCTAATTTTCTAAATAGGATATAGTACCTTTATTCCTTACCTACCAAAATTATAAGAATATATTAAAAAGTATATTTAAGAACACCATGCAAATATATTTTATTGTCATTATTTTAATAATACATGTAATTAAAACCACTCTAGTTGCTGAAATAATTTTAATATGCTCAAAAGAATTGAACAAAGCACAAAACTTTACTTGGTTCTCCTGTAGTCCTCACATTTGTTTAAAATAGTCTTCTAGAATTATTTATTTTGGTGCAGAGAGTTTTGTTTTTCATGTTACTAATTTACATACAGAAATTTATAATGATAATATGTAACTCAAATGTCTAGATTCCTGGTCAGGATCTGCTGACTCATTTATTTTAACTCTATCTCCATAGTAGCATTTATGTATTAAGTTTTCTGAGTGTTAACATTTATAATATTTTGTTTGAGTTAACCTACACTTCAGAACTAATTGCTGATACATAAAACTAATAGCATTACTTTGTTCCTTGATATAATGGAGTTCTGTATTTCATGTTAATTTACCTTTTAGTTTACTAATAACCATGCTATGAAAGAACTACTGAAGAATTTTAAGCATTTGTTGGATGGTTCATGATACACTCAATAAGCATTCATTGAGCATATCCAAGATGTCAGGTGCTACTTGCTGGGCTTCGGGGTATATGGTTTGGAACAAGAGAGAACCAGTTATTGTTCTCATGGAGTATACGTGCTCTTGAAAACTAGGAAGACAATAAACAAGCAAGCAAATGCTTGATAGAGGTATATTCTGTGAAGATAAAAAGTATTAAATGTAACAAAAATATGAAAACAAAGAATAAAAACAACTAAAAATAATTTGAGAAAGTAACTGATGAGCAGAGAACTACTTTACATTGTTTGGACAGGAAGACATCTTTGAGTGGATATCTGGGCTATCTTGAAAGTCAAGAATGATCAGCAATGAACACTGCAGGGGAAGGGCATTCCCTGAAATTATAAGAGAAGTACAGAGAGACAGTGATAACTAGGCAGTTATGTTAAGCAAAGGGAAAAAGTCCACGTGGTTAGAAGAAAGTGAGCAAGAAGTTGGATAGATCATCATCAGAAAGTCTCGAAAACCAGAGTCTGCTCTTAAACACTTGGTTATGCTCTTGGATGCTAAAAGCTCTATGTTGGGACTGTGGCTGTAGCAGTGAGTGAAGCAGACAGGATCTCACCTTTATCAGAATTTGGTTTATCAAAATAGACAATACAAAATGTGAGCAAGTGCAAAATGATTGGTGTAGCAATCTTTTTGTTTGTTTGTTTGTTCTCTGGGGGTTGGTGGTGGGTTTTTGTTTGTTTTGTTTTGAAGAGGGAATAATCATAGTTCCTAGTGAGGTAATGGATAGCTTCAAACAAGAGTGATGGATAATGGCTTCTCTCATGACTTATGACATTGTAAATCAGTGAAAGTTTAACCCAAAACATGCAGATAGAAAAGGAACCACTACGATTGGAGGATGGAGGCTGAAGGAGCAAGGATTGTTGAGTTTAGTTGTCATGCTTGGCTCATAAACATTGCTGTTCATAGACAGAACTTTTATTAGGTCCATGCCTCAACTTGAAAATCATGATAAACTGGTTTATTCTTTTAGCTGAAGCTGGAAGTAGAAAAAAATCTAATTATAATAGTCTTCATTGAAAGCCTAAAATGTTTCTTGGTCCTTAAAGCAATAGCAAGTCAGTTAGTTGTGATCATCTAGAACCAATTAAAGTAATATTTTGGAAGTATAGCTTTAACAGTGTGGTGTGTATGGGAAACACAGTCAGTGTGATCAACTAGAAGCTATTGCAAAATTGTGTGTGTGAAATAACAAAGACCATCAGTGAAAATCAAGAAGAAAAATCAGATATGAAAAGAATGTAAAGATACCTTCTTTATTTGAATAATTTCTTTGAATCTAATAAGAGTATATTCATATGCAACCCCTTAAAAATTCATGTTAAAATTTTTTAGAGTTTTTTTCTGAACTAGAATGTCAGTGTACTTGTTAAAGAATAGAAGTGTGACAGTGCTGCTGCTGCTGTTGCTAAGTCGCTTCAGTCGTGTCCGACTCTGTGCGACCCCATAGACGGCAGCCCACCAGGCTCCCCTGTGCCTGGGATTCTCCAGGCAAGAACACTGGAGTGGGTTGCCATTTCCTTCTCCAATGCATGAAAGTGAAAAGTGAAAGTGAAGTCGCTCAGTCGTGTCCAACTCTTCACGACCCCATGGACTGCAGCCTACCAGGCTCCTCTGTCCATGGGATTTTCCAGGCAAGAGTACTGGAGTGGGTTGCCACTGCCTTCTCCAAGTGTGACCATAAATGTTTGTTAAAGAGCTGAGGGTGTGCATTTCCAGAAATCACTCGAAGTCATGTTGATGTTTTAAATGTTAATGCTGCTAATTTAAAAAATTATTCTTAATCATTTTAGCCAAAGTCCCTTTTGTCAGTTTGCCAACAAATAAGAGGATTTTCTTCTTTAATATATTTCAGCTCTATTATATTCACAGTGCCTAAAAATAAATCATATATTTGAAGGTAGTGTAACTTACAAAATATAACTCACCAAGAAACTGAAACACACACTAATATTATATTAAGATCTATCAGAAAAAGCCAAAGTATTAATAGTGCTGTTTTTAGTGATGGTTTTGATGCAGAGTTGTATAGACACCTAAATTATAGTAATTGATAATCAAACAGCTAGAGATCAGATATGAAATTATTGATCCTATTAGCAATACCTTTAATCAAAGTAGTTATACTTGATGACTGAATGTTGTGTGTGTGTGTGTTTTATTTTAGGTAAAATACAGTATAAAAGAGAAAAATGAAGGTGAATACTAAGTGTTGTCTAAATGCAACCAATGTTTTTGAATAAAGCCAATCCATATTCTACACAGGTATGACATCAAAGATGATTACACACTGAGAATTAAAAAGGCAATGAGTACAGATGAAGGCACCTATATGTGTATTGCGGAGAATCGGGTTGGAAAAGTAGAAGCTTCTGCTACCCTTACAGTCCGAGGTAAGAGACTTAAGATGTGAAATATAATTGAACTAGCAGACTAATATTTGGTTAAATTGGTAAGCGAACTCATAATCAAAATAATAGCTTGCCCTGTTTTATTAGTACATAAAATGCCTGGATTTTGTGTCCTCTCCATTTTTAATTGAAATAAAATTACTTTCAAATTTGGATTTGAAAGGATGTGCATTTGAAGTGATTAATTTTTATTTAATAAATAACAGCTAACAGTTTAAAATTAAATCTGAAAAATAAAAAGATGTACACTAATCTTTTTTGTTTCCATTGTTTTGATCTAATTACAGCTTTTAAATGTCACTAGTTTCAAAGATACTCAGTTTTCTGTTTACTAGATTGTCACTTTATACTAGGACACAATTTTCTTGAAATTCTTTTTCATTTCAACATTCAAAAAGCAATCTGAAAAAAAAAAAAAAAAAAAAAAACTAGCACTGCTTCCAAAGGTGGAAAATGGATACAAAGGAACTCCCACGTTGAGGAAATCTGATTTAGAGAGTGATTTGTGAAGTCCGTTGGCCTTAAATAATTGAAATAGTCAGTGCTGCTCCTGTATTAGCTTTCACTTTCTGGGTGTCATGCACTTTCTCAGTCATGGAATAATTTCCATTTATAGACTCCCTGCCATTGCTTATAAGGGAAAGAAAGCATTACTTAACCCTTCAGTGAGCTAGAATGAATTAAGTGTCTTCCTGGTGGTGCTTGTTGATCCACAGGAGTAAATTGTATAGCCCAAGGTACCAAATAGTATGTGTGCACACTTACCTTTGCCAAATAGATTATTACCCATGGCATTGTGTACACTCACGGGACTTAACAGAGATCGGCAAGTACATCCATTGCTCAGTCTTTGAGCCTTTCATCCCTCAGCTGATGCCTCCTCCTCCCATCACTCTCGATAAAGAAGTTTGACTGCAAGTTTACATCCATGTCTCAGTTGTATTTCACTTTGTCTAGTCAGACCTCAGCCTTGTGCAGTTTTACTTGCAGTTTACACAAGTTTAGGTGAAAGGCTTGGAAGAATTTGGATTGGCAAGAAGTATGTGAGGGATTCTCAGACTGGTCTTCTATCTGGTAAGAAAAATGATTTTTGCATGATGTATAATTTGGGCTTCCCTTGCGGCTCAGATGGTAAAGAATCTGCTGGCAATGCAGGAGACCCAGGTTCAATCCTTGGGTCGGGAAGATCCCCTGGAGGAGGAAATGGTAACCCACTCCAGTATTCTTGCCTGGAAAATTCCATGGACAGAGGAGCCAGGGGTCGCAGAGAGTCAGGCATGACTGAGCAACTAACACACATTATTTGGGCATCATATCATTTAAAAAAAAAAAAAAACTTATCTTCCTCCAGGTAATTATTAGGAGACATTCTGAATGTTTAGATGATTCTGGATACCTAGAAAAATATTGGTGATTTCCAAACTTCTTAATCACTCTGTTCCTCTTCCACTTAATTCATTTTCCTCCTTCCAGACATTCTAGGTTGGACTTAGATGCAGAATAAATTTAAACAAAATTGGCAAGCCAGTTGCTTAAAAATATTTTCATTTCTTTAAAAAGCTATGATCATACACCAATTGAATATATATATATGCTGATAATATATGAGCAAAATCTGAAAGCCTTTGTAAGCCTCTTCACTATGGTTAATCTACATTTTCTGGTAGATTATATATATATGTATATATATTTGTTTGCTTTTATCTAGTCAGCCCTTTGCAAAAGCAATTCACCTGACCATATTTCCCCTGAAGTTTGTTTGTTTACTTTTTCTGAAGTAAGTGGAAAAAATAAACAACTCACCAAGAAATGTTCTAGTCAAAAAATATTTGCTGACCAAACAAATGGTGAGAAATGTGAGGAGTTGTTTGATTATAGAAGCAAGAGGGTTCCTTTTACACTTGAATGCTTGGATGAATGAGATTTGAAGTGGTTTGTTTGCTTTAAGATACTTCCCCAGCTAATTATTTTCATAATTTGTTGAAAGTTTCAGGTTTACTATTTCATTTAGCAAAGCATGCTCCTCCTCAATGGATGTTTGAAGCTAATGTACAAAACAAATAGAAAGAGTTGTTTGTTCTCAATAGGACTTTTTTTTAAAAGCAGCAAACCTTAATGATCTCTCCCCTGATGTGTGTCCTAAGGATGCATGAGAGAGTTTAATCTATTTGGTATTTATTTTCATCTGACTAATGTGTCAAAAACAGGGTTAAAGAATAAAAATCCCCATAATGTAATAGACTGTGGAGTAAAAATTGTTTAAAAACATTAGGAAAAGCGGTTGGGATTTCTCATGCTAAGAGGTTAACAGGAAAAAAAAAAAAAAACATTATCTGCAGCTTAGTATTTTACACTCATTTTTCCATGCACGTAAATGAAATGTCCAACCCTTCCCTGGATTGTTTTATCAGAACAGGGTCAACTGACTAAAGAGGGCCACATCCATTTTCATCCATTTAACGCAAGGACACAGTTTAGTATAATTTGCTGATTTTGAAAACATCCACTGCTGTCCCCCCCCCCCCACCCCAGGATGAAATGTTGCTTTGTGACAAAGACAGTAAGTTTTATTGTGATGTTTCTGCTGAAATTTTATCATGATATTTACTTTATCCAATTTTGGAAAAGAAAAGGAAAGAAAGAAAGAAAGTTTTACAATCAAAATTTTAAACAGACTTACTCAGTTGTTTTCCACTTCAGAAATATGGTGAAAATAGACTATAAAATTAAACATAATAGCAAGTAGTTCTCTTTGCTGACTGGACAAACATAAAATTGGAAAAATATTTCTAGACAACAGTAAGCCTCCTGATATTTATATTCTTACCAAGTAGTTCATGGTCTGATAGAACATTTTAACGTGGCTCCAAAATAAGTGAACACAACCTGCATATTTGTAAACACGTTTTTCCCATTTTTTTAATTGCTTAAATTGGCTTCGCCTAAACAAGGCTTATTAGGAAAACTTGAACAATTTCAAAAACTATTTCTAGAGCAATAAAGTTCTAATTTTCTTGGAATTACCTGAGACTAAATGAAACAGAAATGTATTTTCTTTCTTTAAAACATGATTTCTTACCATTTCTTTTTTCTTTTCTCTCTTTAGACTCAAAATGGCTTTTTGTTTCTAAAGGAAACATTATGTTTCAGATTCAAAAGTGGCACCTGAAAAAAAAAATTCAAAAATTAGAAACTAAGTTCATTTTCTACTACACATTTGCAAAACTTAGAACTCTTATTCATTAGAATAAGGCACAAATTTTTTTTTTCTTTTTTAACTTTACAATATTGTATTGGTTTTGCCATATATCAACATGAATCCTGTATACGAGACAGCAAAAGAGTCACTGATGTATAGAACAGTCTTTTGGCACAAATTTATTATGTTAGTCTGTTGTGTTCTTAGTTGTTACTGTTGTGTGACCCTCCAAAAAAAGAAAGAAATTATTGTGTATAGTTCAGCTTACTTTCTTCCTCTTGCTGTAGTAAATCCTCTATAGACTCTAGGACATGCTAAGAGTTTCACCAAGCTGAACTTTTACCAAGCTGAATTTTCATTCGGTTGCTATAATTGCTTTATTCTTCTTTGAATGGTCTTCCCCCCTTTAATTGTGAATAATATCCTAAGACCATGAATCTTATAGAGACAAAGTTCCAGAACAGTTTCAAAGATTCCACAGAGCTAGAATTGTGATGTATTTGTCGAGTGAGTGAATGAATGTCTGTAGATATGGTTTCAATGGCTGTATCTGTCTCACCATGCCGAAGAAGAAATCAAGACAAAACTACTCATAAGTTTGAGGGTTACATTGTGTTTGCACTAGAGCTTTGTCCACTGGGATATGAGTGAAGCACTTGTTTGTTGAATAAATTTATATTTTGAAATGTAAGTTTTCATAAAAGTTCAAATGCTACTAAATTGATTTCTTCTTCCTTTGAATAATGGGGCCATATGTTTTATATTTGTCTATTGCTTTTATACAAAGTGGTTTACTATCTAAATTGACTTGGCAATATTCTTTTTACAGAAAGTATTATTAAGCCCATGTGTGTCTCTTTCAATTTCTGTGCATTTATAAAAGGGGTAGCCTATTTCAACTGATTTTAGTGATTGAAAGTTATGGAATAATAAAAAATAATAATTTGTTGAAGCAGCAGTTTGAAAGCCATTCTCTGTGTGAACAAGAATCAATTTGTCAGTCATTGTTTCCTGCCCTCTGCCAAAAAAAGAAAAGAGCTTAACAGTGGTTGCAGAGCTCCTCAGTTGAAATCTCTAAGGATGTTCCAACCTATTTGTTATATTTTCATCCACCCTGTCCACGGATGAAAAGTGATGTGATCTTAACTTATTACTGGCTGAAAAGCAGCGTCAGGGGCTTTTTCTGTAGTCCCTGTAATGGTTCTGACTAACCATGCTTAAAATCCAATTGCTATTTAAATCAGACAGTGAGGCCTTCTTTTATTGACATGACATTTGCTAGTCTGTGACTTGAATAGTTATATTCATCAGGTTCTTAACTTTGGGATAACACAGGCTGTTTAAAAAGATCTTTGACATAATAACTGTAGTAAGTGATGATGATGGTAAGACCTCATGTATAATATCTGTCAAATTGCTTAGAGTTAATCTCGGCACACAAAGTAATTGTTGTCTTAGACTTGTATTTATAATGTTCAGGTTTTATCAAGCTAGGACATCCTGTTCATACTTGAATAATGACACTAGAAATCACCCTACTGTCCATACTTAAATGTAACATTACACATCATGCATTCTGATAATTTTCTTTTCTTTCTTTTTTTTTTAATTTCTTTTTTATGTTTTCACCACACCATTGTAATGTCTACAGCTCGCCCTGTGGGTAAGTAGCCATCCTTCTATCCATTTCGCATGGCTTTGTATAATGCTTCATAGCTCATACATATTAGGATATGACAGATTGAAATACATGTGTTCACCCCTGTTAAAATATTACCTGAAGGACTGTCTGCTGTAAAAGTTGCTTCTGACTTTTTCATCACTTTACTAAGCCATGTAGTTACTTTTTACTACTCTGCAATTAATAGGTAAAATTTTCATGTAAAAGAAAATGTTAATGGTGAATATTATATACTGCTAACTTTTCTTGAGAAAATTATACTTCAGTTTTCCTGCGTGAGTCAAATCATTATGTTTGATATTTGTTAAGATGAAAGATTATGAACTAGATTAAGAAGTTTTATTATTTTATGCACATATATTTTAAGCTGCTTGGAGTCTCCGCTTTGTAAGGGTTATTTTTTACTGCTGCACACTTTTATCTGCATGCCACTTAAACAAACGTTAGTAGAATGCTTCAAGTTATTGTAAGTCGATGCTTACACCTAGAAGAAAAGGGACTGATGATCTGTGTTCTTTGGCATGAAAAATTGTTTGACTATATCATTCTTCATTTGGCTTTGCAAAACTGAAATTAACAGCTTGTGCTTGCATTAATTTAAGTGGTAATTATTTTTAAACAGATAAAATATTTTTTAATAAACTTTCTGCATTTCTCTTAAAGTTTAGCTTAACCTATCAAGAAATGTGTTTGAATAAAAGAAATCTTGGTAATTGTGTTAAAAGTAAATAGATAGATATATGCTTAAATGGATTGCTTCTTTAATGTACCAAGAGGTGCTTTAATAAGTTTTTCAATTTGACAGAGCTATATAACTTGGTCACCCAACTTCAAAAGCTTCGTTAATATACTGGCTTGACATTATTAACATTTGGTATGTAGTCATCCAGATTCATAACCTTTTTCCCCCATTGGTTGAAACATTCACAGACATTATTGTTATGTAATATCTTCTTATATAGATAGCAAATACAGTAAAGAGAACTTTGGCGTCCTAATCTGAATTTCTTTTCTGCTATTTCCAAGCAGTACTTCATTTGTCAGTTATTCAACATTCCTAATCCCCAGTCACTTCCTGTATAAAATTGAGAGAAAAGTCCTTACTTATCAGAACTAATGTAGGAATAAATTGAATTCAAGATTGACCATATATGTAGAAAGTTTTGTATGTCAACATTGGTTAACACATTTCTATTTTCTGAGACATATTATTTCACATTTCAGTATTTCTGGAATATACTTATGGCTTATCATTAATTTCAACATAAACCGTAGACATTTTTTCCTTAAAACACCATTTAATTGATCATACTTTTTACAACTGATGCTTTTAGAAGGTTAAGGAATATATTATAGTTTTTGCATTTGTAAGAATTCATATTGATAAGTTTACATATTTATGGTATGACATCAAAAATTAAGAAGTGGGAAAGAATAAAATAATAACCTTGCAAATTAACAGGAAAAATCACATTAAATTATAGATCTTTGTATATAAAAATTTTATGCCAATAAACCATGACCACTTGATCTATATTATTTTGCAAGTTCCCAAAACATAGAACAATATGTTAATAATTTTCAGTATATAAAAACTCTTGAATAAAAATACATTGATTAGAAAATATGATGTATGCAGGGTATTAGATGTATTTGTAACCTACAAAGCAATTCAAAATTTATTTCTGTTTTTATTCTTTTTCAAAATGATTTCTTTTTTTTTTTTTTAAACCTGAAACACTGTATTAGTTTTGCCAAACATCAAAACGAATCAAAATGATTTCTTAAATTCCCATTGGACAGGAACTAAAGAATAGCTTCTTGACACATTGTACTTTATTCTGGGAAAGTCTGTCATTTCATAAATCTTTCTTGAATGACATGACAGTGTTCAGAGATATGAAGAACTATACTTTAAACTTGACAACTACTATTAATTTGGGAAACTGAATGTTTGATATGCTTTTATTGGATCACCAAAGAAGACTGATAATGAGGAAATTATTTGCTTTTTCTTTGCATCAATTTTTTACATCAATTTTAATTCAGGAATTATAGATATGGCAACTTTTATTGTAAGGTTAGAAGATACAAATGAAGTAAAATCTTGAATTAAACATTCAGATGCTAGAAAACTACATTATTAATATTTGTTAATAGACTAAATGTCTTTTAACTTTGAAACTCTTAGCAGTAGCATAAACAGTGTTCTACAAAGTAGAAACCACAGAAAGCAGAGGAAAATCCATCTTCGATGCTAGTATAAACTATGTGAAAAAATATGTACCAAATGTATAAGATTTAGAGAAAATTCAGTGGGTAGTTCCTATCTAAAGCTTTTAAAAGAAAATTAGAAATATATGCAGATTCTGGAATACTTATAGATTCAGAAATCAATCATTACATTCCATACCAGATGAAGCTTGGTAGTCTGTGGGGAAAGCCCTTTTAGAAATCATTGTAAAGTTCCACACTGGATAACTCTTATAAGCTGCATTGGAAACTCTATGCAATTTACAGTGGGAATAAACACCTTCTTTGCTGTACTTTTGAGAGGATGAGAAACACTCTTGAGTTTGAGGATCTTCAATGTGAAAAATCTTACTCAAAGCAAACAATCACATAAGTGCCAACCGAAGAAAGTGCTCTCGGATTTCACTTCTCATGCGCATTGCCATCGACACCTCCAAGAGTCCTGGACTCATGCGCATTGTCATCGACACCTCCAAGAGTCCTGGAATCTAGCTTCCTTAGTTATCTTTCCCACAGAATCTTGACAAATGACACTTTAGTCATTAAAAATCCACCAGCCCATTCTGTGATGTTGACTTTTCCCTGTCCCAACGGCATTTTTTATATGAAAAGCAAAAGTACATCCTAGGGCATAGTTAAGTCTGAATGTTGAAATATTCATTTGTTTGTTTGGAAAACTCTTATGATGAGGGAACTAACAGAAGAAAAGGTTCTAAATAGGGATAAATATCTTGCTTCCTATGCCCATCTGTCTTATTTTCTATTGGAAGTCTTTCCCAAGCTTAAAAATAAAAAAGAACATCTATTTTGGAGATGGGCAACACATTTTTTTCCTAGCAGCAACTCAAAACATGATGAGTAATTTGGAAAAGAACTGTCAAATCTACCAGCTGCCTTGCATGTGATGGTGAGGCCTGCTTCGTTTTGTGTCTTATGTACCATCTGCTACATACTGATTGCCTCCAGTATGGAAACGGAAAGCTGGGTATATCAGGTGAAACTCATTTCACATCAAAAACAAATTGACAATACACAACATTATAGAAACTTCCAATTATTTCCTAGTTTACTAACTCAAAAGTATGTTTATTTCTATAGAATATAATTGGCCACACAGGAGTGTGTAAGTATAGAGGCATGTCAACGTTTCTGGCAAAATTCCCATCTTTTATTATTATTATTTTAAAGATGCAGTCACTGTTTAAACAGAAATCTATCGAGACATATTTTTTCAATCTTTGTTTAAACACAAAAATTAACATAACCTCATTTTAGAAAGTTCTGTTTCAAGTTGAAGTGGAGTTTTTTCTTTCCTATAACATGCTCTGAAGCATTTTATTGAGGCCACTAAAAGGTCCAATAAAAAGTGAGTGCCTGGAAAAATTCATTTAGAAAATATTATGCTATAAAGCAGATACTACTTTAAAAATAATGCAACTGGTTTTTCAACACCTCCACCCTCCACCCCACCTTGAAATTTGGAAAACTATGTGCTGGATATAATTTAACTTAATAATGGAAATATTACAGTTTTGTTTTTTTTTAAATCAGTAACTAGATAGATACTATATATGAATCCTCTCATGTCAAGGTCAGCTTTTCTGCAAAAGACCTCCTAAGCATCTCTTAGGAGGAAACCTCTGGTGGCTCAGAGGTTAAAGTGTCTGCCTGGAATGCGGGAGACCTGGGTTTGATCCCTGGGTCGGAAAATCCCCTGGAGAAGGAAATGGCAATCCACTCCAGTACTCTTGCCTGGAGAATCCCATGGAGGGATGAGCCTGGTAGGCTACAGTCCATGGGGTCGCAAAGAGTCAGACATGACTGAAAGACTTCACTTTCTTTCTTTCTTTCTATACTTGTATTCTCTGCAGCCTTTCTTCTTTGGACAAGCTGTTACCCCAAGACCTGAAGTGATCATCTCTCTCCTAGGAGCCCTTAATGTTTCCTGCACCTGGCACTAATTAGCTACTTTATGCAGACTCCCATTTAATTTTTATTAAGTATCACATTTTTCATGGCTCCATATGTTTTGATTAAATAGTAGGTTAAAAATGCATTCAATTGTGTATATTCTAACAGTGTTCCCATGATGTGAAACATTTAAAATATCTTTAGCTAATGCTAATTTTTAAAGTGAAAAATCAAGTCCTGGTTACTTCTCATGCTTGGTTGGTGTTAACCACTGACTTGATTCTTTTGGAAGCATCTTTTGTGTTTGACAATGTCTGTTCAATGCCTCTAATTTGAAGGGTAGGTATAAATTTATTGAGTCATTTTTTTTCTCAGACTTTCAATTGTCTTCATATTGAATAATTCTGTAGTGAAATTCAAGGTTCACAAAATATTTTTATCCTCAGTGGGATACCCTTTTATGAATACTAATATGAATATCAATATATTCCCTTCTTTCAGTAACTTTGCTGGGTTATACCTTGAGCCTGATCACCTGTGTCTAATATTCCTAGAACAGCACAACCCCTTAAATCTACAGATTCATGTTTTAATTTACTCTATTTAAATATGATTTCTTCTGTTTTATCTCTGGGTATTTTTCCTTTCTCAGTACTTTTCCTCAAATACATCAGTTATATTGGCTTTCCTTTGTCTCAATTCCATATTTGTTAACTTATCTATAATAATTTTGACATCATCATTTTTCATATTGTTTGATTTCTTAATGCCTATATCACCTTCATTTTTCAGTTGCAGTTATCATTTTCCTATTTCTCAATTATATGTCTTTAACTTTTGTTAATTTCCTTGGTAAGCTTGAACAAAGCATTCTTCACTTGTCTTTTAGCCCCATAACCTCTTTTTTTGAGATTTTTGTTTGTGTCTTTTTTTTAAGAGTGACCCTGTTGTATATAATTCTATTTAGACTATAAACAGCTATTTATTCTAAAGTATTTCTCTGTTCCCTTATGTTATATTTGGAAGATATAGATATTTTATCTCCCTTTGACTAATGATTATGTTATTTTCTGTCATGCCTTAAAGAAGTAATTAGTTAATATAAGTTTATTGTTTTATTTAGTTTTGCATAAATCCTCTTTTAGTCCCTATTTGATTAACCATCTAGTTAATGGCTAAAAACTAGAGTTTGCATGTTTGGAGAAGAGAAAGTGAAAAGTATCAGGGTCATTCAGTAACCTCTACTTAGACTCTTATCTTGAATATTTTCTCAAAAACATGTTACTTTCCTCTTGGTATGCTAATGATTTTAGTAATACAGAACAGACCACTTTAGGTTACCAGCTCCCTATATTCTATATAAAACCCTCTTCATCTTCCTTCATACTTCCTGCTTTGTAATGAATTGCTTTTTAGGCATACTAGTTTTTCCACAGCTATGTAACAAGTGCCCACAGATTGAGGGACTTAAACAGCACCCTTTTTAAAAAATTTATTGATTTTAATTTGAGGCTAGTTACCTTACAATATTGTGGTGGTTTTTGCCATACATTGACATGAATCAGCCATGGGTGTACATGTGTCCCCTTGTCCTGAACCCCCTTCCACTTCCCTCCTCATCCCATCCCTCTAGGTTGCCCCAGTGCACCAGCTTTGAGGACCCTGCTTCACGCATCATATTTGGATTGGTCATCTATTTAACATATGCTAATATACATGTTTCAATGCTATTCTCTCAAATCATCCCAACCTTGCCTTCTCCCACAGAGTCCAAAAGTCTGTTCTTTACATCTGTCTCTTTTGCTGTCTGTCATTTAGGGTAGTTATTACCATCTTTCTCAATCCCATATATATGTGTTAGTATACTGTATTGGTGTTTTTCTTTCTGACTCACTTCATTCTGTATAATAGGCTCCAGTTTCATCCACCTTATTTAGAACTGACTCAAATGTATTCTTTTTTATAGCTGAGTAATACTCCATTGTGTATATGTACCACAGCTTTCTTATCCATTCATCTGCTGATGGACATCTAGGTTGCTTCCATGTCCCGGCTATTGTCAACAGTGCTGTGATGAACACTGGGGTACACGTGTCTCTTTCCCTTCTGGTTTCCTCAGTGTGTATGCCCAGCAGTGGGATTGCTGGGTCGTATGACAGTTCTATTTCCAGTTTTTTAAGGAATCTCCACACTGTTCTCCATAGTGGCTGTACTAGTTTGCATTCCCACCAACAGTGTAAGAGGGTTCCCTTTTCTCCACACCCTCTCCAGCACTGTTTGTAGACTTTTTGATGGCAGCCATTCTGACCAGTGTGAGATGGTGGTATCTCATAGTGGTTTTGATTTGCATTTCTCTGATAATAAGTGATGTTGAGCATCTTTTCATGTGTTTGTTAGGCATCTGTATGTCTTCTTTGGAAAATGTCTGTTAAGTTCTTTGGCCCATTTT
Organism: Bubalus bubalis; assembly: GCF_019923935.1. Taxonomy (NCBI): domain Eukaryota; kingdom Metazoa; phylum Chordata; class Mammalia; order Artiodactyla; family Bovidae; genus Bubalus; species Bubalus bubalis. Next base: position 70,141,103 of record NC_059157.1, read on the forward strand.
TTGACTGGGCCATTTATTTTTCTGGTATTGAGCTGTATGAGCTGCTTTTATATTTTGGAGATTAATTCTTTGTCAGTTTCTTTTGCTATTATTTTTTCCCATTCTGAAGACTGTCTTTTCACCTTGCTTATACTTTCCTTCATTGTGCAAAAGCTTTTAAGTTTAATTAGGTCCCATTTGTTTATTTTTGCTTTTATTTCCATTACTCTGGGAGGTGGGTCATAGAGGCACTTGCTGTGATTTATGTCAGAGAGTGTTTTGCCTATGTTTTCCTCTAGGAGTTTTATAGTTTCTGGTCTTAAGTTTAGACCTTTAATCCATTTTGATTTTATTTTTGTGTATGGTGTTATAAAGTGTTCTAGTTTCATTCCTTTACAAGTGGTTGACCAGTTTTCCCAGCACAACTTGTTAAAGAGATTGTCTTTTCTCCATTGTATATTCTTGCCTCCTTTGTCAAAGAGAAGGTATCCATAGGTGCATAGATTTATCTCTGGGCTTTCTATTTTGTTCCATTAATCTATATTTCTGTCTTTAAACAGCACCCATTTTTTAGGCCACAGTTTTGTAGCTCAGAAGTCCAATCAGGCTCAACTCAGTCCTCTTCTTAGCACCTCATAGGCCAGGTCAAGATGTTGATCAGGCTGAGCACTTCTCTGGAGACTCTCCAGAAGAATCCACTTCAGAATTCATGGAGGTTGTTGGCAGTATTAAGTTCTTTGTAGCTGTAGCATCGATATCACCATTTTCTTGTGTGCTGCCAGCCAGAAGCTGCTCGCAGTTTGCTTGCTAACCTTTGTACGTGGTTACCACAGCCTTCAAAGTCATCAGTGACCCCTTGAATCCTTCAAGGGCTATGCTTACCTCTCACTTCTTGGTCTGCTATCAGCTGTAGAAAATCCCCTGATTGAAAGGTCTTTTGTGATTGGGTTACACCCCTAAATTAACCTTAAGGTCCCTAAGACCAATCTTAAGGTCGACTGATTAGTGACCTTAATTACATCTACAAAATCCCTTTTGTCACATAACAATCATGGATGTAACTTCAGGAAGTGAAGGTAATGGGGGCCACCTTAAACTTTCCCTATCCATAATCGACTGGGCCTTTTTTTCCTACAGTGCCTTCTCTCCTGACTTGTGAATTTTAGTTGGTTAACTTTGAAGTCATCTCTCATATTTCTTAAGTCTCCTTCTTAACTCCCAATCTCCTTTTCCCTATCAAGGGATGATGGAATGGGCTCTTGCAGTGTTGACAGATACTTCTTGTGAAATTGGTATTGATAAAGGATTGTGGATTGAGTCTAGTTATTGTTCATTTTCTGTCCTCATTTTCCTCCAGATTCAACCATGATTGGCAAGAGGACTTCATAATTTGTGGTTTGGAGTTATGGTAGTTTTTCCGTATTATTCATTTCTTTTGTTGCATTTAATAAAGGAAGGTGGAGCAAAAAGCCTTTATTTCATTCAGTTCAGTTCAATTAGTCACTCAGTCGTGTCTGACTCTTTGCAACCCCATGAATTGCAGCACGCCAGGCCTCCCTGTCTATCACCAACTCCCGGAGTTCACTCAAACTCACATCCATCGAGTCGGTGATGCCACCCAGCCATCTCATCCTCTGTCGTCCCCTTCTCCTCCTGCCCCCAATCCCTCCCAGCATCAGAGTCTTTTCCAATGAGTCAACTCTTCGCATTAGGTGGCCAAAGTATTGAAGTTTCAGCTTTAGCATCATTCCTTCCAAAGAACACCCAGGACTGATCTCCTTTAGAATGGACTGGTTGGATCTCCCTGCAGGCCAAGGGACTCTCAAGAGTCTTCTCCAACAGCACAGTTCAAAAGCATCAATTTTTCAGCACTCAGCTATCTTCACAGTCCAACTCTCACATCCATACATGACCACTGGAAAAACCATAGCCTTGACTAGGCGGACATTTGTTGGCAAAGTAATGTCTCTGCTTTTGAATATGCTATCTAGGTTGGTTATAACTTTCCTTCCAAGGAGTAAGTGCCTTTTAATTTTATGGCTGCAGTCACTATCTGCAGTGATTTTGGAGCCCCAAAAATAAAGTCTGGCACTGTTTCCACTGTTTCCCCATCTATTTGCCATGAAGTGATGGGACCAGATGCCATGACCTTAGTTTTCTGAATGATATTAACCTAAATATTAAAAATTTATAATTTTAAACTAAATAATAAAAAACTCATTAATTTGGGAGTCTTTTCAAATAAAAATAAAATAAACAGCATGTTTACTTAGTAATTAAAAATAAAGTACTATAAATATCAAATATCACAGTAATGTAAAAGTCATGTTTGACTCTTTGTGACCTCATGGACTGTAGCCCGCCAGGCTCCTCTGTTTATGAAATTCTCCAGGCAAGACTACTGGAGTGGGTTGCCATTCCTTTCAAGGGATCTTCCCAACCCAGGGATCAAACCCAGGTCTCCTGTATTGCAGGCAGACTCTTTACCATCTGAACCACCAGGGAGGAGTAGAAACAGTATTATGAGATTAGTACTAGAAAACTTCACTAGCTATTGTCAGAAAGAAATAGCATTAATGTGTTAATCACACCTTGTATACCTGTGGCTGATTCGTTTTGATGTTTGGCAAAACTAATACAGTGTTTCAGGTTTAAAAATAAAATAAAATTAATAAAAAAATCACACCTTCTAAGAAAAATTTTCACTTCTATGCTGCTGCTGCTAAGTCGCTTCAGTCGTATCTGACTCTGTGCAATCCATAGACGGCAGCCCACCAGGCTCTCCGTCCCTGGGATTCTCCAGGCAAGAACACTGGAGTGGGTTGCCATTTCCTTCTCCAATGCATGAAAGTGAAAAGTGAGAGTGAAGTCGCTCAGTCATGTCCGACTCCTAGTGACCCCATGGACTGCAGTCTACCAGGCCCCTCCGTCCATGGGATTTTCCAGGCAGGAATACTGGAGTGGGGTGCCATTGCCTTCACTTCTATAAATTACAATATTTCATTGACAGAAAGATACCACCTTATATATTTATATATATGTTGTAAAATATATATCATGATGTACATTACACCTAAATATTATATGCATGACATTTGAATAACTACACTACTTTTTTAAATGTATGAAATGTCACTCTAGGGAATACTACACAATTAGATTCATTAAAAATATATAAACTACCATATGAAATTAAATTAAATTTTGAATTAAAGTATGTCTGAATGCCTTTTTAAATATCTCTTATGGCAAACATTACTTCCTAGATTTATTAAGGATATTATTTTCATCTCCCCTACAAAACTATTAGCTCTTTGTCAGTAAGTACACTGTTGTGTTTATCTTTCTGCTGCCTCTAGGTCTAGCACAACATTTACACATGGTAGGGGTATGCCAAGTGTTGGTGAAGTTAATTGATACACACATATGCACACATAGGTAATACTTGCCTAGAAAATGTTTATGCAAGCAGCTTTAAATAGTGCTATAAAAAGATTAAGCAACATTAATGGTAACAGGCCAATCATATAGTCCCCATTCTGCTAGTAGGAGATAAAATACAACAAAAAAGAAGGCACTAATGAGTTAGGATGGTGCCTTACTAACCGTGTAATTAATGTTATTAAGAAACATTGCAGTTGCATATTAAAATTCCGTTAACTAAGCAGCACTTCAGCATCAGTACATTTGTTCCTTAGTTGCACATCTTCTCCCCCACCGCCCCCCCCCCCATTTTTTTTTTTTCTGATTGGCATCTTCATGCAATCTTTTTCTAAAAAATGAGATAATGGGATGTGATCAGCCCTCGTGGTTTAGCTGGAGTGCTGACATGACAGTTCTGGCAAGTTGACAGGTTAAGTGAGTGAAAATGGATGTCTTGTCTCACCATTTACGCGAAGAGCCTTTTTTAAGCTATAGTTTTCCCTCCTCACCTCCACACTTACAACCTCTTCTACTTGCAATATTGAGGACTCTAGCTTTCCTAGTTAGAATCTAGAGAGGATTTTTTTTTTTTTTTTTTTACCACTCCTTTGACTATTTTTCTTCCCCTGGTGAAAATGAGATCTTTTTAAAGAATAATGTAAATATTGTTGTATTTAATAATTCATTTGTTTTAATATTAATGGTATTTTCCTTGGAAATTAACAGTCTGTTAAAGAAAACAAAATTTTACTGTTATATTGTATTTTCAGTATTGTAGTCAGGAAAGCACAGTAGAGAAGCAAAGCTACTATTCGTGAAGGACAGAATAATATGGGAAAATGTGATTTTCAAAAATGAGAATTTGTTTAAATTTTTCTCCATTTATAACTTAGAGAATTCATGAGTTCATTAAAATCATATGTTATATTTTAGGATGATTTCCTATAGGTAATGATTTCCTGTACTTGCCTATAATTGAAGTACAAATCTATTTTAGTAATTTCACATACACTAAAGTGTAAAATGACCTGTAAACATGTCCAACAAAACACTTTATGTTAACTATTTACTGCAATATAGAAATATTTAATACCATTAGAGGATTAAATTGGACTTGCTAAAGTCAGTAAAGCCCATTTACATAGAAAAATACATGGTTCCACCAGCATAAATCCTTCAGTTTAACAGACATTTACCTGATTTTCTAAAGGGGTCAGTGAAGCCAGGTGATGGCAATAGTACATTGGTGCAATCCAGAAAACTTCTGTCTCTAACACAAGGCATGTGTTTTAACCTCTGTGAGGAACAACTTCACCCTCTTCCTTTCTTACCTGCTTTATCTCAAAAGAACAAATCTATCTCTTACTCTCTCTTTTTCTGTGTCAATGCTTTCCCCAACTGTCAGAGACAAAGTCAAGTTACTTTTGTAATGGTGGGACATCCTCTATTACAACTCTTATTATGTTCCTCACGTTGTGTCATGCTTGATTATTTTCATGTAAGTTTCCTCTGGTAGGCAGGAAGTTCCAGAGAACAGAGATCTTAGTACCCTCAGACCCTGACACTCAATAATACCAGTAAATGCTTAAAATAATTAAATGCTATTATATGAGTTAAAGTGCCAACAAACACCTGAATTTATTTCTAGTACAAATTTATTACTTTGGGGCTTCCCATAAAAAAAAAAAAAAATTAAGGTTAAGTACAAAATGTCTGTGGAGTTGTTGTTCAGTCACTCAGTCCTGTCTGACTCTTTGCAACCCCATGGACTGCAGCATGCCAGACAGGCTTCCCTGTCCTTCACCATCTTCCAGAGCTTGCTCAAACTCATGTCCATTGAGTGGGTGATGCCGTCCAACCATCTTGTCCTCTGTCATCCCCTTCTCCTCCTGACTTCTAGCTTTCCCAGCATCAGGGTCCAGTGAAGCTGTGTGGTAGAGCTGTTTATTTTAACTCTGTTTTTACATGTTTGCCGATGAGATTTAAATGTGCAAGGTATTTTGAAACAAGTGAACTTATCCTTTGCAAGGGCATTCTATTTTTTCTAGATAGTTGTAGAATTATTTCATTTTCTATATTTACAGTGCTCATTTTCAAGAAGAAGCATATTATCTGTGACTATAAATTAAAGAGCATGGTTTTAATCACAATCACAAAACATACACATGCTTTTCATTTGCATGTCCCACTTACCACCAAAACTCAGTACCTTTGATGCTCTTTGAACTTGCTTTCCCAGTTACTAAAACGGTCAATTTAGAAGGCCACTTACATTATTTTGTAGTTACATTAGAGAACATGTTTGACTATCTTCACAGCCTGCTTTAGTCAACAGAGTTTGAATGACCATGAGTTACTTTATTTTTCAATATTATATGAACCTACAAAAATTAGTCTTCCCATAATCAATAAATTCCACAACAGTGGTTAAAAAATATAGAGTATAGCTGCATAATTGGCACAGGTTTTTACTCACATACAAGGACTGACTGCAGTTGGTACATGTGAGACCTCTCATAGATGGAGAGTAGCATATGAAATCTAACAGACAAAGTATATAAAGATTGTGATTTGTGTCATTCAATTTTTTTGACCATTTTACTTTCTATATTTATGGATACAGTAAACCATTTAGTAGTTTTGCTTTTTCAGTTTGACATTAAAAAAGCATATATATAATATACATCACATATAGAGAGGTAGATTATTAAATTATTGTTGAAAAAGGTATAGATATTGGGTTTTATATGGAACAAGAATTTTTAATATTAGTTAGATGGAAGGCACTGGTGAGAGAGAAACCACATCACTCATCTCGAGGGTTTATTGCCCTGGACTCAGTAAGAAACTGATTAATTGGAAAGGTACGTAATTTAGCACTTTAATAGTTTATATTTCTTAAAAACAGTGACAAATGAATAAAATGTGATTAAATTGGGTTTATAAAAATGATCATTTTAAATCCTATATCCCTAAATTATATTTTTCATTATAAATGCATTGCTTCCCCTGAAATGGATTATGTGTTAATAAGTTTCAAATCAAATATTTTCATGACATTATGCATTTCCAATACTATTAACAGAAGTTCTTTGGAAATCAAGTGAAGTGTTAAATAGTAAAAATTAAATAGAATCAAATAAGTTGAAGGAATAGTCATTTATCAATTAGAAGCCGACCTATTCTGATTACTGAGTAAATATTCAACTCGTTTTACATTTCATGTTAATGAAGTGAATTCTTGCTGTTTCTTGGTGGGGCTAAGCCTATTAACTCATTTTTTTGTGTGAGAACTTTAGAATTGGTTGTTACACAGTACCTGTGTTTTTTGTATGTTGCTTTTGTCATTCCAGGGTGGTGGCTACTCATTTTACAGTAAGTTTTTGGTGCACTGGGAATGATGTACAGAAGGGCATATTATCTTTGACGTCTCCCCACCCAGATTACTGTAAGAATAAAGTAACTTTTCCCCTTAATTTTCTATTGCAAATTATTCATTTAGAGTTCACTATTTGGAGATTTTCCAGGCCAAATAGAGATACTATATCATTGCAAAATAGTAGACTGCACACCTTACCAGTAAGAGCTTACAATGGAACAGAACAATGAAGGCACTCAGGCAGTGGGCCCAGGAAGGGGAGATAGAGAAATAATACAAGCAAAGGAAAGTACCTTAAAGTGGGAAGAACAGAAGAAAAGTACAAGATTAGAGTGTGTTCAGGTTAATCGTTGTTGACAGGATGGATCAAAGACTAATAGATATCAAGACGGATTAATCACTAAAATAAGCAAATACATATGGAAGTGTTGAAAGTAGATTCATCTGCTGAAATGTTGGAGCTGCTTTGAGCACAGGTGAGCATGTGGATGATAAAACCCTGGGACAGCTGATGGAAGACAAAATGATACACAGAGGAGAGTGATTTACAAGCATGGCTGCTGCTGCTAAGTCGCTTCAGTCGTGTCCGACTCTCTGCGACCCCACAGACAGAAGCCCACCAGGCTCCCCTGTCCCTGGGATTCTCCAGGCAAGAACACTGGAGTGGGTTGCCATTTCCTCCTCCAATGCATGAAAGTGAAAAGTGAAAGTGAAGTCGCTCAGTCGTGTCTGACTCTTTGCGACCCCGTGGACTGCAGCCCACCAGGCTCCTCTGTCCATGGGATTTTCCAGGAAAGGGTACTGGAGTGGGGTGCCATTGCCTTCTCTGACAAGCATGGCAATGGCAAGCAATAGAAAAGGCACTGTAGGTTTTGAATGAAGAATGGCTTGAAATAAGTGTACTTCAGAAAGGTTGTACTTACAGGTAGTACATAAAGAGCAAGATTATAGATTTTATGTCCTTTAACAGTAACAGCAACTATTTAGGAAAAACATGTTATGATTTTAACAATGTTATACCATATTGGAGACCATAGCATATAATTTTTACCCTTGTGTTTAGTAATAGATATAAATTGTCAGTCATATGATTTGAAGTGAACCACGTATTTAAGAGGTCCAACTATCAAATGGATCAGAAATCATCTGTCTTCCTATCTATTGGTTTCATCTTTAAAAGCCTTTAATAAGATTCAGTTTACTGGTCTTTACATCATAATGGTAGAAGTTAAGGCATAGAGCTCTGTGAATATTAAATGAGATGATGCCCATGGATGGTTTGACACACCTTCTGGCCCTTAATAAGCACTCAATTGATTTTAATTATTGTTATTGTATTAAACAAACTCAGCAAGTCTTTCAAATAAGCAAATGATGAAAGAATGTACATTTCAAATATGCTTTAGAAAATACTGGAATTTCACCAGTAAAAATATTAAATAACAAAAAAAATTATACCTGAGTGTAAGATAAAAAGGTCATAATCTTTATTGTTATGAAATAAGAAGCTTATTCACTCAGGCGCAAAATTATACCTAAAGACAGAGCTGAAGAGTGTGCCTGTAACTGCCTTGTCACATATTAATGCATGCAACTGCTTCATGACTGTCTCCATGTTCATGTCTGCCATAGAAAGTCATATTTTCCTGTAAAAACAGCTTTGAACATGATATGATTAACCTTTAGGGTCCCCCCTCTCGCATCTCCAAGCCCACTGCATACTCAGCGCAGGCCTCCTGCTCACGTTTGCCGTCTAATTTCCATATCACCCACTCACTCACACCAGCAGGCATTAGCATAACAGAGCTGTAGCGTGACTTTGATTGAAGCCAGCTTGGGCTGAATGTAGTATCAAAGCATAATTTAGCAGAAATCAAATCTAATTTGCTGTATATTGTATTTAAATTCTCTAAAACACAGTTTTGGGTGAACAGTACCAGACCTCTCATCTTAATTGACCTTTTTATATTTGGGTCTACTCTTCTGGAAATCCCTCAATGCAGTTTTTGCATGGAGATATTCTTTTAAACCTGTGCATGTGTACTCGAACATTGAATTGTCCCACTGTTTGCTTCATTCCCTTTCTTGTTGCTGCTGAAGCAGCAAGGTATAATCGCTTATAACAGATTAAACAAGTAGGTTGTTACATCATAGTTATATGAGATTTGTCTAATGCTTTGGGTTGTAGAAAAGCTCTACATATGTATTTTATAGTCTTCTGTCTTAGAAATATATAAAAGAATTGCCATTTTTATAACCAGCATATTCTTCTGGAATTTATAACTCTAACTCTTTAATTCATATTTGGGTTTAAAGGTGTGTTTTGAATTGTCAGCTTGAGGACCCAATTTTTTTTTTTTTAATATCTAATGAGAGCCGTCATAGAAAATCCATTCTGTGGAGAGCGCACATTGTGCTATTGTGCTTGATAAAATGCCACCTCTCTGTCTCTTCCCTCCCGTTGGTGCCATCAGCCAAGTATTGTCTTTTCAAATCATTTTCAGTGCTACCTGGCAGAAATACTGAAACAGTGATGTGTTATCAGTAGAATTATTGATGCAGTTTTTCATTTTTAAAACCTCAAAAAGGGACTTACCTGACAGTCCAGTGGATAAGGATTCACCTTCCAATGTAGCGGGTACGGGTTCGATCTTTGGTTGGAGAGCTGAAATCCCACCTGGCTTGTAGCCAAAAAAACCAAGCATTAAAAAAAAATAAAACAGTAACAATATTGAAACAGATTCAGTAAAGATTTTTTAAATGGACCACATCAAAAAAAAAAAAATCTAAAAAAAAAAAACCCTCAAAAATAAATTCCTTCATCTGATACCCCTTCACAAAAGATTACAGTATAGATCTTGAGCAGAGGAAGAGTCTACAGAAGTAAAAGTGATTGATGTAATTTGTTCCAGTGGCTCAACTTCTGATGACAATAAGAAAGGATATACATTTTCAGAGGCTTGAATACTTTTTAAATCTTTTGCTTTGTTAAATGCTTTTATATCTTCAATTTTAATTTTTAATTTTAAAAATGAAAATGTGAATCTAGTTTCAAAGAGATTAGTGTGGTTTTAGTTTGAGTGACAAGAAACAATTTGATTCATTAGAAATACAGTGTATTTATAATTAGGAGTAAAAAGACAAAATAAACAATTATCACATGAAAGGATATTTCATAGCATGAATAAAACAATGCTGATAGCAATTTTCATTAGTAGTCTTTTAAAATGCAGCACTGGGTAAAAACTCGAGAAACTTTTGATTTCCTGGTCTTTTAGTTTATGTCAACAGTGGGAAATATTGTAGAATTTCCTTATCCTTTAAGAGTTCTTACAAAATATTATATTTAATTGCTACTATAAATATAGCAATTATCAAGTGGATTTTCTGTTCCAACTGCCTGAGAGTTTTCAGTTTCATGTCTCCCTTTTCTCTTTTAGGAAGAACATTCTTTCTAATACTGTTGCTAAATCTTTCTTACATAAACATCTTTGAACAGATCTCCATACTTCCTAGGGCAAAATTTAAGCTCCTTTAGTATAAATCATCACACCCTACCTTTATCACTTCTGCCTCCCTTTGTCCCAAATGACTGGAATCCTCTCCATTTCCTGAACTCTTACTTGTGCTTCAAAACACAATTCAGATGTAGCCTTCTCCCAACATCTTTTCTCTTTCCTTAGCATTACTTTGTCTACTGTGTTCTCTTCCAATTTTTTCTCCCCAATGGCCTCTGCATTCTTCTGTTATTCAAATCATGCTCTGTGGTATTTGCTTTTATTTGTTTATTTAATTGGAAGTCTCTGCCATAGGCTATGAACAGTTTTTTATTTTGTTTTCTATCTCCTATATCAAGCAGACTATCTCATAGTTTGTAGATAATAAATTTTGAAGGAGTAAATAGATGAATCATATATTTTCCAAAACGTGGATAGATAGATGTGGTTATTTGCCAATCCTTATTTTAGGGGTAATATTTTAGCAGCTGTGTTAAAACTGTAGGATCTAGATTCCAAAAGTATTTTGAAAAATCATTCATCCACCCAAAGGTTTTTGAAAGCTTGAAAAATCAAATGCAAGAAGTCTGTAGTTAAATAATTAAAGTACAGATAGTAATTTTACTGAGATAGATGGATGATAGATAAACAGAGTAATATCAGTTCAGTTCAGTTCAGTCGTTCAGTCACGTCCAACTCTTTACAACCCCATGAATTGCAGAACACCAGGCCTCCCTGTCCATCACCAACTTCCAGAGTTCACTCAAACTCACGTCCATCGAGTCAGTGATGCCATATAGCCATCTCATCCTCTGTCGACACTTTTCCTCCGGCCCCCAATCCCTCCCAGCATCAGAGTCTTTTCCAATGAGTCAACTCTTCACATGAGGTTCCCAAAGTACTAGAGTTTCAGCTTTACCATCATTCCTTCCAAAGAATACCCAGGACTGATCTCCTTTAGAATGGACTGGTTAGATCTCCTTGCAGTCCAAGGGACTCTCAAGAGTCTTCTTCAACACTACAGTTCAAAAGCATCAATTCTTCGGTGCTCAGCTTTCTTCATAGTCCAACTCTCACATCCATACATGACCACTGGAAAAACTATAGCCTTGACTAGATGGACCTTTGTTGGCAAAGTAATGTCTCTGCTTTTCAGTATGCTGTCTAGGTTGGTCATAACTTTGCTTCCAAGGAGTAAGCGTCTTTTAATTTCATGGCTGCAGTCACCATCTGCAGTGATTTTGGAGCCCAAAAAAATAAAGTCTGACACTGTTTCCACTATTTCCCCATCTATTTGCCATGAAGTGATGGGACCAGATGCCATGATCTTTGTTTTCTGAATGTTGAGCTTTAAGCCAACTTTTTCACTCTCCTCTTTCACTTTCATCAAGAGGCTTTTGAGTTCCTCTTCACTTTCTACCATAAGGGTGGTGTCATCTGCATATCTGAGGTTATTGATATTTCTCCCAGCAATCTTGATTCCAGCTTGTGCTTCATCCAGCCCAGTGTTTCTCATAATGTACTCTGCATATAAGTTAAATAAGCAGGGTGACAGTATACAGCCTTGACGTACTCCTTTTCCTATTTGGACCCAGTCTGTTGTTCCATGTCCAGTTCTAACTGTTGCCTCCTGACCTGCATAAAGGTTTCTCAAGAGGCAGGTCAGGTGGTCTGGTATTCCCATCTCTTGAAGAATTTTCTACAGTTTATTGTGTTCCACACAGTCAAAGTATAATATGCTTTAAATTATAAAATGTATTTTCACTGCTTTCATTTAATCTTGTATCTGATGATTTTGATCATGTGTATTCTCAAGTATTACATTTTAAAAATTATATAAAGAAGGACTTTATAGAGCATATGGGGCTCTCAGTTCAGTTTAGCCCCTCAGTTGTATCCAATTCTTTGTGACCTCAAGGACTATAACATGGTAGGTTTCCCTGTCCATCACCAGCTCCCAGAGCTTGCTGAAACTCATGTCCATCAAGTCAGTGATACTATCCAACCATCTTATCATCTGTCATTCACTTCCCCTCCTGTCTTCAATTGTCCCCAGCATCAGAGTCTTTTCTAATGAGTCAGTTCTTCACATCATGTGACCAAAGTATTGGAGTTTCAGCATCAGCATCAGTCCTTCCAATGAACACTCAGGACTGATCTCCTTGAAGATGGACTGGGTTGGATCTCTTTGCAGTCCAAGGGACTCTCAAGAGTCTTCTCCAGCACCACAGTTCAAAAGCATCAGTTCTTCGGCACTCAGCTTTCTTAATAGTCCAACTCTCACATCCATACATGACTACTGGGAAAAATATAGCTTTAACTAGACAGACCTTTGTTGGCAAAGTAATATGCTGTCTAGGATGGTCGTAGCTTGTCTTCCTAGGAGCAAGCATCTTTTAATTTCATGGCTGCAGTCACTATATGCAGTGATTTTGGAGCCCAAAAAATAAAGTCTGTCCCTGTTTCCATTGTTTCCCCATCTATTTGCCATGAAGTGATGGGACTCAATGCCATGATCTTAGTTTTTTGAATGTTGAGTTTAAGTCAACTTTTTCACTTTCCTCTTTCACTTTGATCAAGAGGCTCTTTAGTTCTTCTTTGCTTTCTTTCATAAGGGTGGTATCATCTGCATATCTGAGGTTATTGATATTTCTCCCGGCATTCTTGATTCCAGCTTCTGCTTCATCCAGCCTGGCATTTCGCATGATGTACTCTGCATATAAGTTAAATAAGCAGGGTGACAATATACAGCCTTGACGTACTCCTTTCCCTGTTTGGAACCAGTCTGTTGTTCCATGTCCAGTTCTGACTGTTTCTTCTTGATCTGCATACAGATTTCACAGGAGGCAAGTCAGGTGGTCTGGTATTTCCATTTCTTGAAGAATTTTGCATAGTCTGTTGTGATCCACACAGTCAAAGGCTTTGGCATAGTCAATAAAGCAGAAGCAAATGATTTTCTGGAACTCTCTTGCTTTTTCGATGATCCAACAGATGTCGACAGTTTGATCTCTGGTTCCTCTGCCTTTCTAAATCCAGCTTGAACATCTGGAAGTTCTAAATTCTTACTGTTATTTTACTAGCTAGTTATGAGATTCAGTTTAGATTATTTCTTGTCCAAAGCAATGCAAATGAACTAATAAGCTGAATATGTGATTTTTATCAAAGACTAATTTTTACTATACTTACTTTTATATTTATGATGAGATACAAGCTAAGTTACTCAGTACTTCTTACTTATTTAATGTCCATTTTGGAAGTAAACTTTTTTCGTGAATTACTAAAAGAAGTAAAGAAATATACATTGATCTTTTAATTTTTCTTAATGTATATAATTTTTCTTTAGATATTACAGATTATAGAGACCAATCTTAATATTTTTGGTGTATCTGGTGGTTTCACATCTTTATTGAGACATGGACACTGCAGTGTTTTAAGAGTCATTCCTAAAGTAATTTTGTAACATTGATTTAAACTATCACTCTTATTAGAAAACATAGAGAACAAAAATCAATGATACTGCTGATTCAGTGGAATTGTGTAGAAATAACAAGATTGTAAGAAGCAAGTAATCTCCTGAAAATACAGGGCATCATAAACCACGTTCTGTTCAAATAGATCTATAAATCTGGGTTCTCCATCCTGTTAAGCTGAGCCTTCTGTTATCTATATTTGTAGAAGAAAATTCCACTTAGTAGATTTATTCCTTCAGTCCCTAATGTGTGTGTTGAGTGTGTTGAATTAGGAGGCAGTGCAATAGAACACCGAAAAATAAGCCACTACAAGTCTTGGTAAATTTTTTGGCGGGGTGTGGGGGGGGGGGCCGCAGGGCAGGGGGCAAAAGAAATTGCTGCTGCTGTTTCTATGCTAGTCTTATTGTAAGGATGAGTAATTGGGTGGATGTTTGAGGCTACCCTACACTGACTCCACTCTTGGACTGCAGTTATGTAATCTTAAAGAATGGGAGGAATTCTGGGTAAAGGACTTTACTGAATGATGCTATTGTTAAAATTCTTCAGAGTTCCAATATTAGGATTGTAGCCGTATACACTGGGTTCTAAAAATTAGAGTTCATTGTAGTTTTTTTCTTGGTCTTCAGTTTTCTAGTATTAAGCAAGTAGTTATACTGGAAACAAATGATTAGAAAAGTCATGGAATAAACCTGATGTTTTCTCTTCATCAGGAGCGAGTTTTGCTATGAAGATGATGTCCTTGTGAAAACTCTCTGTTACATACTGTCCTGTCTTTCACTTTCTTCTTTCTCTTTACAATTACCCCAAATTTAAACCTGAACTTTCTTAGCTTTTTTTACCCTGCCCCTATATTTTCTAATGGAGTTACTGGTACCTTGGTTTCAGTGGTTTTGCCTGCACCATTTTACTGGTCTTCCAATTAAACAACCTACTTTATTGACTAATCTGTCTCCTTCACAAACTATAAACTACATTCATTAAAGGGGTAAAGATTCCAAAATTTTTTCTTTGCATTTATCACTCCTTAGCTTAAAAACAGTCAGAATAAAATCCTCTGGTTGCTCAGGCCTTTCTTAGACTGAGAAGGGCCTGATACAAATCCATTTTTTGTACCCAATGATGTTTATACACTGGGACTCTCCATTCCTCCTGCATTACTCAATGTATACTAGATGTGTTTTTGCTTCCTATGCTTTGCTCAGTTAGCTCCTTTCTTTAGAATGTGTTCATCTCTCCACTTCTCTAAATGCCACCCTTTCCTCCAAGTCTCCATAATATCCACCCCCTGCATAAAGCCTTTCACAGCTACCATAATACAAAGGGATCCCTTCTTCCTGAAGTCCTGTGACCCTTATGATGTATGCTAAAATTTAACTGCTTCTCTGCTCTGAAAGAACCTCTGTCATAGTTCTTACCACAGTCTTACAGAACTGTTCTTTTAATTTTGTTGTTGTTGTTGTTTTCATCATGATCATGTTTTGTATTTTCTATTAGAATGTAAGTACCTTCATGGCTGCAATGTAGATGCTTTTTATCTGTGTATCTTTGGTGCCCAGTTGTTGTTGTTCGGTCACTCAGTCATGTCCATCTCTGTGACCCCTTGGTCTGCAGCATGCCAGGCTTCCCTGTCCTTCACTATCTCTCGGAGCTTACTCATACTCATGTCCATTGAGTTGGTGATGCCATCCAACCATCTCGTCCTCTGTCATACCCTTCTCCTCCTGCCTTCAGTCTTTCTCAGCATCAAGGTCTTTTCCAATGTAACCATCTTCATATCAGGTGGCCAAAGGATTGGAGCTTCAGTTTCAGCATCAGTCCTTCCAGTGAATATTCAGGACTGATTTCCTTTAGGATTGACTGGTTTGATCTCCTTGCAGTCCAAGGGACACTCAAGAGTCTTCTCCAACACCGCAGTTCAAAAGCATCAATTCTTCGGCACTCAGCCTTCTTTATGGTCCAAATCTCACATCCATACATGACTACTGGAAAAACCATAGCTTTGACTAGATATAACTTTGTCGGTAAAGTAATGTCTCTGCTTTTTAATATGCTGTCTAGGTTGGTCATAGCTTTTCATCCAAGAAGCAAGCGTCTTTTAATTCCATGGCTGCAGTCACTATCTGCAGTGATTCTGGAGCCCAAGAAAATAAAATCTGTAATTGTTTCCATTGCTTCCCCATCTATTTCCCATGAAGTGATGGAACCAGATGCCATGATCTTAGTTTTTTGAATGTTCAGTTTTAAGCCAGTTTTTTCACTTTCTTCTTTCACCTTCATTTAAAAGTTCTCTAGTTCCTTTTTGCTTTCTGCCATGAGGATGGTGTCATCTGCATATCTGAGGTTATTGATATGTCAATATTTTGAATACTTTTTAAGTTTCTAGTGCCCAGTAGAGGAACATAATAATTGCCAAATGCTTATTAATCTAAGTGAAATGAATTAGTCAACCACTCTCATGTGTTTTTGTATATTGTTAGTTATCTCTGTATGTAATTCCCGTACCTTCAATTTGATGTTTTCAACACTTCAGCTCCTCAAATCTAGAATATAAGCACTCTAAGCATTTGAGAATATCATATTCTATGCCTTCTGGTATCCCTGTGCACAATGTCTTGCAAATATTGTAAGAGCAATTCATGTTTGTCAATAGATTGATGCCACAGGAAGTAGATATTTGAGTAATGCAATGACTTTTTATCTGTCTTCATTCAAAACACAAAACCATGTGGGGATACCATGTTTATTTATTAAAAACTTTAGAATACCATTAAAAATCTACTTTTTCTTTGCAAGAGTATGGACTGCAAGATTTGCAATGTACATTTAAAATGTGTCTACTAATACATGTACTTCTTTCCTCACATTTGATAGAGTGCTCTTTTTTTTCCCATTGTATTTTGAGAAATACTTAAAAATAAATCAACATCTGTAGCCTCGGTCTCGCACTGAGCAGTCCACCTCGTACCAGATTTTCTCTTTGATGTATTTTTCTTTGTCAACAGTTTATTTTACACACTTTCTTTCCTTTTAAATTATAGCTCCTCCACAGTTTGTGGTTAGGCCAAGAGATCAGATTGTTGCTCAAGGTCGAACAGTGACATTTCCCTGTGAAACTAAAGGAAACCCACAGCCAGCAGTTTTTTGGCAAAAAGAAGGCAGCCAGGTGAGTGCAAGCTTTGACTGCTTTTCTGAAATCTCTGAACTCCCCCGTCTCTGGTGGTCCTCAAAGTCTGTCTTGCCTTTCTTGTTATCAATGTTGAATGTATTTTATTTCTAAAAGAGAGACCAGTTGATTCTAAAAATAAGAGAGAATCAGATGTTTTATTTTTTTGAGTGTTAATTTAAAAAAATTTTTTTGAGTGTTAATTTTTAAAAATTTTTATCTTACATAGAAGAGATACAATACATTGTGACTAAATTACCTGAAAAAGTCTAACCTGCCGCTGTTTAAAATCTCTTAACAGAAGGATCAGCTTGCTTTCTTGCATTGAGCAAGAAATTTGCTTTCTTAATTTAGTTAGTGTATCTATAAAGCACTTAGAACATCCTGGGTACATGTAAACAGTCAAAAATATTTCTGTTATTAATTAGTCTAGAAACCAGTTTCAGCCCCCTTTCATAAATAGATAGTATAAATACCTTTTCTTTATCATTAATTTAAACATGCTTCCATTTAAGAGTAGTAGAAATATTTTCTTCCATCACCCCTCTGGATTCTCTCATAGTGGAATTAGACAGGAAATAATACATTAAATAGCAGAAAAAAGCAAAACCTGTCTGATCTTTGCTGTGTCCTGATTTGTCCTCTCGGGCCCTCTCTGGACAGCAGGATCTCTCAGACTCTACTAGAAGCAAATTGAATTGAATGTACCACTTTTCTCATTTAGAACTTGGTCCAGGCTTAGGCAAGCTCAAGCCTCTAGGTTCTGAAGCAATGAGTGGAACTTCCCCTTAAACCAGAATAGAAATTGAGTTCTTTGTCTAAGAATTTAATCTGTGCATTCCCAAGGGAATTCTAGGGAACTCCTTAGAGATATTTTTGTTCTAGACGCTCCAGAGCCGTGTAGGTCTTAGGAAGGGACCCACTGGTGTTGCTCCTTAACACCCTCTGTTGTTAGTCCAAGTTTTAGATGAATTTCCTGGACAAATAGAAAACGATGACTAAAAGACTCAAGCAGTCTAAAAACTTTGCCAGAGATAGAAAACGCTTTAGACGAAATTAAGAGAACCTGTTGATCAAAACTCACGTAAGACCGTCTTGGAGGAGGTTCCTCTCAGGCGGTCCCCATCAGCCAGTGTCATTTTTCGTTCTTCCAGATTCCCATACAGCTCACTCCACACCAGCAGTTTTAGCCTCTCAGTATGGATGGGCAACTTATATTTCTCCCTTTCTGCAGTGCTTTGTGTTGGACTCACTTCCCCCATAATTTGTGGGATGTAAAGACAGTGGTGGGAAGGATAAGGTAAAGTTCTGGCCACTGCCTCATCCCACATCAGGGTGGTTCCAAGAATTAATTGCCATTATTTTCTATCAGTTAGTAATGATACAGTTGGGCTCCCCTGAAAGCTCAGTCCGTAAAGAATCTACCTGCAATGCAGGAGACCCTGGTTCAATTCCTGGTTAGGAAGATCCGCTGGAGAAGGAATAGGGTACCCATTCCAGTATTCTTGGACTTCCCTTGTGGCTCAACTGGTAAAGAATCTGCCTATAATGAGGGAAACCTGGGTTTGATCTCTGGGTTGGGAAGATCCCCTGGAGAAGGGAAAGGCTACCCACTCCAGTATTCTGGCCTGGAGAATTCCATGGACTATACAGTTCATGGGGTTGCAAAGAGTTGGACACTACTGAGCGACTTTCAACTTTCACTTTCACTTTCAGTGATATAATTGGGCTTCCCTGGTGGCTCAGACGGTAAAGAATCTTCCTGCAATGTGGGAGACCTGGATTCAATCCCTGAGTGGGAAGATCCCCTGGAGAAGGGAATGGCTACCCACTCCACCAGTATTCTTGCCTGGAGAATTCCATGAACTGAGGAGCCTGGCAGGCTACAGTCCATGGGGTCACAAAGAGTTGGCCATAACTGAGCAACTAACACACTCACAACTTTACAATAGATTTCTCCTCTTCGAGTTCCTTGATTCTTAAAAATCGCTTTCAGATGAAAACATCCCAAACTCTAAAGTGAGTGTAAAGCAACATGATACACTTATAACACACTTGAATATGTACACACACACATACACACAGACATATACCCTGAAAAAAGGAAAGAATTCTAAAGTCATTTTCCCTCCTTATGATTTTATAATCTTTGTAGCACAGCTTAACTTTACTGAAGCTTAGTTTTTAATCCAAAATATGAAGATAAGGTATCTTAATTCACATAAGTTTTGAAGATTATGTGATTGTTTATATGTCAAAGTGCTTTATACATTTTGAAGGTTAGAAATTGGAAAAATGCAGAATGCACCTGCCTTGCCTTGTTCCTGGCTGAAGTGGCGAGTTTATGTTCTGCTCAGGCCGGGCTGCTTGGGCTCCCTCTGCCTAGGTACAGAGGCTCAGTACCACTCTGGTCGCCACTGTCCCTAGACTCACCCCATGCCTGAGAAGGCTGGGAGCCTTGAACCTGGAGAGACCTGAGTTTCTACTTCATGCCTGTATCCCCTTCCCCCCACCCACTCTGGGGGCTGTGGGGTCCACAGAAGTTACTCCCGCAAGCCACTGATAGTGAATATATATTCGTGAGCATAATATTTATAAATGATGCAAATATAATGATCTAAAGCCATTTGATTGTTGCACATTCACACTTTAAATCATGTAGTGAGTCAAATCTCATTGTATCTATTATCATGTAGATTCAGCTTTTTTGTGTGTAAATTACATGCCCTCAAATGCTCCAGTTTTTTACACGCTATTGCATAAAATGTGTATTGGTCTTGTGGCCCAACAAACATGATATTTAAATATGCTACACTGTGTTTTAATTTTTTATACAAGTAATGATCAAATAGCATTAAAATATTTCTTTTGCTATTATTTGACAAAGTGGCATGTATTAATTCCAGAGATATTAATCTCTGGGAAAAAGACTTCCAGCTAGGTGATTTGATTTGATTATAATCTTAGATCTGGTTTTCTTCACCTATCTCCCTCACATCAGAAAGAGGGTTTGGGGAGGGAGGAAAGGGGATAGAGAGGGGAAGAGAAAGGAGATTGTGAATGAGAACAGAAGAGAAATGCTTGAGCAAATTGTAAAATTTCAAATCATGAATTAGAACGTTAGGAAAAATAAATTGGTCTTACTGTCCGCAGTATCCAATTTTTACAGTGATCTATGACTATCCATCAGTAGAGAGAGTTAAGAGCCTGGACTTAATGGTCCATATTCCTCAATATGTGCTGATAATGCCAATTAGCACTAATAGGATACCCAGGCACCTCAAGCAAGAGGAGCTCTGTAGAATTCCTGGTTTTTGCTTGTAATCCATTTCCTTTTGCCTATGTCTTACAAGCAGGGAATAAAGATGATGGGTTAACCTCAATCATATGCCATTTTCCATGTCAACGAATCATTTAGAAGGTGGACTGATAATACATTGTAGAGGAAGAGATCCCGGAGAGAATTAAGCCCATCTGATGTATTAGTGCTATGTAAATTAGTATTCTAATGGCTAATTGTAGGGTAGGAAAGTGCAGACTTTGAGTTATTGTATCATTTTCAACTGGCTTTAAAATTTAGACCCTTCTCCTTCAGATGGTTTATTTCAGTAATATATTTGAACTCCACAGGAAAATTAGCTTCTTCTCAAATTATGCTTTATGTGTTTGAAAAAGTCTAGCCTTATATATTAATAGTAAATAATACAAATTTTATGGGAGGGCAATAGCCTTTTGAAATTATATTCCTGACATGCTAGCAAATACCACTTCTTTTTGAAAGGGTTTAATAACATGGTAATGTTTATGTAAAGTGGGCTTATAGTGTCACACTCGAATCTAATAAAGTGGACATCCATCAAGTTGCAATAAAGAGAAGAGCTTCTAATTAAAGTAGGACATCGTTCACAGGATTAAAGTCATTTAGTGTAATTGAAAAGTGTTAATACCCTATTTTATCCTCTTCCATTGGTATTCCTTCAAGGGTAAAAACATTTTAAGGTGAAAATGTGTCTTATGCCTTTAATTGAATGTTATTACCTCCTGATTGTAACGTATTGGAACTGTTTAATTACAAACCTGGAAAATTAATTACTATATGGAGAAACAGATCCCAGAGGGTTATAATGTTCTTTTTTTGGTAAGTAAATACAACATAAAAATTGATACATCCTTATTTATAATTCAACTTGGAAGCATGTCTCAATATGATTTATTATACCCAAATGTTTTTCTTAATTGAACCACAATAAAGCAGCATAGGTCATCCAAGTTAACATTACTGCTTTCTTATAAGAACTTTTACAAATGTGTGATTTAGCTGTTTGTCATAATACAAGATATATAGTCAACTAGAGAACTTTTTATTTTATTATTTTTTTTAATTTTATTTTATTTTTAAACTTTACAAAATTGTATTAGTTTTGCCAAATATCAAAATGAATCCACCACAGGTATACATGTGTTCCCCATCCTGAACCCTCCTCCCTCCTCCCTCCCCATACCATCCCTCTGGGTCGTCCCAGTGCACCAGCCCCAAGCATCCAGTATCATGCATCGAACCTGGACTGGCAACTCGTTTCATACATGATATTTTACATGTTTCAATGCCATTCTCCCAAATCTTCCCACCCTCTCCCTCTCCAACAGAGTCCATAAGACTGTTCTATACATCAGTGTCTCTTTTGCTGTGTCATACACAGGGTTATTGTTACCATCTTTCTAAATTCCATACATATGCTTTAGTATACTGTATTGATGTTTTTCTTTCTGGCTTACTTCACTCTGTATAATAGGCTCCAGTTTCATCCACCTCATTAGAACTGATTCAAATGTATCCTTTTTAATGGCTGAGTAATACTCCACTGTGTATATGTACCATAGCTTTCTTATCCATTCATCTGCTGATGGACATCTAGGTTGCTTCCATGTCCTGGCTATTATAAACAGTGCTGTGATGAACATTGGGGTACATGTGTCTCTTTCCCTTCTGGTTTCCTCAGTGTGTATACCCAGCAGTGGGATTGCTGGATCATAAGGCAGTTCTTTTTTAAAAAGAGTAATGTTAAAAAATTCTTGAGCATCACATGCATGCTTCAGAAACGTCCCACATCTTCCTTACATTTTCAGTGGTTTGGTTAATCTTGCTTAGATGGTAGCATTTACTAGCATTTATACCTAGCTCCTTTCAAAGCTGTTACAACCTGCAGAATTCTTACAGCAGAAGTAGATTCAGCTGTCTGTCTGTCAGTCTCAGTCACATTTTTGAACACCTTTAGAAGAAATTCAGTGAATTACATCAAATAGTTAAAAAGATCAACAGAATATGCAGTTTATAAATCACATACATAGTGTTACATTCCAGATTCTCACAGTGTCTTAAGTGTTGAATCAGGTAAGTGTTATTATGCCCATTTTACAGATGGGGAAATCATGTTTCAAAAATATTCAGTAACTCACAGAAAGTCAGGAAATAAAAGGCCCGAATAAAGACCTAGATTTTTTAGATGATTGTTCCTTCAGTGAGGGCATGAAATTTCCTGATGAAACTCACTCTGTGACATCTAAACATTTCAGCACCATATTTTTTAAATCTATGTATTTTCTTTTTTTCAACCACATTTCTCTCATTGCAATAGCTGTTGATATAACTTTCCTAATGAGTGAGAAGAGAATATTGATAAAATTGTGTTTGTTTCCACAGAACCTGCTCTTCCCAAATCAACCCCAACAGCCCAACAGTAGGTGTTCTGTGTCACCAACTGGGGACCTTACCATTACCAACATTCAGCGTTCGGACGCGGGTTACTACATCTGTCAGGCCCTCACCGTGGCAGGAAGTATTTTAGCAAAAGCTCAACTGGAAGTGACTGATGGTGCGATATTATTAGATTTGTTTTCTGAAAATAATTATCTTTATTTCAAAGGACGAAATTTTCTGATTTCTTAAATCATTAAAATGAATGCTTATCTTGTAAGTTTGAATCTAGATAAAATGACATTTTTCATGGTTTCTAATTCTCCCTGATCTATTTACATGGTTTATTTTCCCCAGGAAGAACATCCAAAACAATCTATTTTTTTCTAAAAACTATTGCGATGCATTATTTTAGTGAAATAGAAATAGGCACGCCATCTGTATACCTAATCTTATGCCGACATGATTACTTTTAAAGAATAGTGATAATTTTATTTTACTAGAGGAGAAAAGATACCGTCTTTATTATCAGGAAACAGAGATGACTTTTTAAGTTAGCTAATCACATCATCCTACCCCACCCCAAATTGTGATGGCTCTGAACATTTTTTTTACAACTTGTTGGAATTTTAATTTCTACATTGATTTTTCCTTAAGTAAGCAATCACAAAGTCAAGATTGTTTTGCAAGAAGGTTCTGTCGAGGTTACAGAGTTATTGATTTTAACAGTAAAGAAATCTAACTTCAAGACCTAAACATACACACACACATACACACACGTAACTTATTATAAATAACTCTGACTCTAAATATTAACTTGCTGATGATATATTGGCTGATGACTTCACAACCCTGAATATTCATTGGAAGGACTGATGCTGAAGCTGAAACTCCAATACTTTGGCCATCTGATGCAAAGAACTGACTCATTGGAAAAGACCCTGATTCTAGGAAAGATTGAAGAGAAAAGAGAAGAGGGCAGCAGAGGATAAGAAGGTTCGGTAGCATCACCAACTTAATGGACAAGAATTTGAGCAAACTCTGGGAGATAGTGAAGGATAGTGAAGCCTGGCGTGTTGCCGTCCATGAGGTCATAAAGACTTGGATCCGATGTAGCAGCTAAATGGCAACACCAATCCTATGATTTTTTTAAATTATACTTTCACTAAGTTAAACTAATCAAATACCTTGCAAGCTATGAATTGGAGAAGGAAATGGCAACCCATTCTAGTACTCTTGCCTGGAGAATTCCAAGGACAATAGGAGCCTGGCGGGTTACAGTCCATAGGATCAGAGTCAGACACGACTGTATGACTAACTTTAAGTTATGAATGGATGCCAAAATTATTTTTATTTGCATGTATGTATTACATATCTTAACTGAAACACCTAATTCATAGTGAAAGTTAAAAAATATATCTTCATGATCTGATTTTTTTTTTGCAAGGTCTTTTTTGTGACAGTTGACATGTAGGGAGTTTTAGATATTTTGTGAACCTCTGAGCATGAATTTAATCCATATTCTTGTATATTTTAGATTAACAATTCTCTCTTGCTGTATTATATTTGTGAGGTGTCTAATTCCCCCTCCCTTCTTTCTCCACCCTGGATGCTGGCATCTGAGATCCAAGAGCTTGGGCTGTGACCTCTCTGATTCTCTTCTTTTTCTGCTGAGCTTTTATACAATTCATATTTACATGTAGATTAAAAGGTCATTTAAAATTAATAGAAAGGCAATATTTTTTAATGTCTGTCCATGCTATTGCCTGATTCAGCACCATGTCAGGAATGGGAATAAATAGAACAGACTAACATTAGCTGCAGGGATATTGAGTCATTAACAGTCACACCTGCTGATATGGCAGAGATTTACTGCTATGGAACTGAAAGATGTCAGGTTCATGGGTAACAGTGCCAAGAAATTCTTCCTTTAGATGGGTAAGTCCTTTGACCCTTCAAATATCCATATTTATTAAAAAAAATAAAATATATTTATTAATCTTTTTAAGTTCCTATGTTTCCTACTAGAATAAATATATTAATGATTATATTAATAAAATATTATTTTAATATATAATCAATATTTATAAATATTTTATATAGCTATAAATAATATATAAATATATAATAAATATTTATATTTTATTTGTTTTTCTTCTACTAGAAAAAATGTCTAGAAACATATACTTGGAAAATAAGATATTTAGGCAAGACTTTTATTCTATGCTACTATGAAACACTCCAAATATAATGCGTAAGAGCTCTACTGTAATCTAGCTGCTCATGCTATTTTAAAAGAGGCAGGCTTGTAAATGTTTTTAAATGAAGAAGTTGTTATGCAGAAGGCAAACCATATTTGTAGAAAACAAAATTGATATAGAAGAGCCAGTTGATGTGACTGCTGTGGATCATGAAACAAGTAGATATTCAAAATTATGCCTGATATAATGAACAGGAAGGGCTTCCCAGGTGACTCAGTGATAAAGGATCCGCCTGTCAATGCAACAGATATGGGTTTGATCCCTGGGTTGGGAAGATCCCCTGGAGGAGGAAATGACAGCCCACTTCAGTATCCTTGTCTGGGAAATCCAACGGACAAAGGAGCCTGGCAGGCTGCAGTCCATGGAGTCACAGAGTCAGACATGACTTAGCGACTGAAGAACAATGAAACGGAAAGTTTGTTTTGAGAAATTATGTTTGTTGGTGACACAGTATTTCAAATTGGTAGTAATTATAGCTTTGTTTCTGTGGTCAGACTTAAAATGAGTGATAAGGAAATTTGATGACTCTTTGTTGGTTTGGAGCATAGTTGCTTTACACTGTGTCAGTTTCTGCTGTAGAGCAGCATCAGCAATATGTATATATATATCCCCTCTTTTTTGGATTTCCTTCCCATTGAGGTCACCACAGAGCATGGAGTAGAGTTCTCTGTGCTATACAGTAGGTTCTCATTAGATATCTATTTTATACATAGTATCAGTAGTGTATATATGTCAGTCCCAATCTCCCAGTTCATCCCATCCCACCCTGAATTGAAATGGCTCTAAACATTTTGTTACAACTTGTTTGAATTTTAATTTCTGCATTGATTTTTACTTGAATAAGCAATCACAAAGGCAAATCATTTTGCAAGAACGTTGCATGTAGGTTATACAGTTGTTGATTTTGACGTTAAAGAAATCTAACTTTGAGATCTAAACACACACACACACCCCTTATTATATATAACTCTGTCTCTAAATATTAACTTGCTGATGACGTATTAGCTGATGACTTCTGCTTTTATTCATAGTTTTGAATTATTCAGATTAGTTAACAGTTTAATAATATGTAAGCCATCATCTTCATTTTGAACATGTTGTTTGGTATGATCTAGGGTGATTTAGAGCCAAATGAAGTTCCAGTGTAGAATGAAAACATATGTCATGTTCAGAAAAACAAGCAAAACATCTATAGCAATGTTTTCTGTAATTACATTTTTGTACTTACTTCTTGGAAATATTTTTAACTCAAGTATTCACATGAGAGGAGATGATTAATGGTGATGAAAGGTGCTATTGAGTGATAATTTTACTGATATATAGATAGAGCTAAGATGTTTTAATACACTTGAATTTCAAAATATCCCTTTAAAATACCTTCTCATAATTTGTTAACTCTATTCTTCATTTCTTTTCTTCTCCCGTTTTTTTCTCTCAGAAAAGTAGAAAATTGCAGTGAGAGTTTGGAGTAGAGCCAATAGAATCTATAAGGACTAGAGAGAAGAAATGTATTTATATATTATATTGACAACAGATGTCGCAATGATCTTGTATGAATGGTTTACTGAGGATTTATAATGCATAGTTAGAAAAAACCATGCGACTGTTCACAGGTCACTGGAAGCCCTAAATGTTCATTTAACCTCCGACCTTAGTGTCATGGAAACTTGTGGTCATCTTTCACCCATAACATCCTTGAAACTGAAAGTTCTTTCTGGCCAGGAGATTTTCAATTACTTTATTGATCAAATCCATTTACAAGACAATGAGCTACTCATTTGGGCAGTAAAAAAAGAGAAAAAGAAACTAATCAGATGTCCTTTGCCTATATCTAATGATTTCACGGATATGACAGTAAAAGCAAGTTACAAGTTGCCTGAATTCTATATATTTATTTCATTTGATGCAAAGAAGTAACATTATATAAAATGTAATAAATAGCTTAATTTCTGTTAATACTGACCCATTTTTCTCACTGAATTTTAAAAATCATAATGTTTGGAGAATTAGCCTTCCATTTTTGACTTATAAATAAAATAAATTCCATGAAGCTTTCAACTTGAATAACTATTTGCACAATTATTGCCAGATATGTCAGAATTGGTTTAATATTACACTTTCATGATCGCTCTCATTTAATTTACTTCTGAAATGAAAAATTTGAACAAGAAAATCAGTGAACTAAATGGTTCTAATTTTTGTGACCACTACACAGAGAATACTGTTTTCCTTAGGTTTTTACAAGATTTTCTATATATACACACATTTTAATACACATTTGGATGTAGTAGGTGTAGGTTGACTTTAAGTCCACTCTGTTTTAACATGCCAGGACACATGTATCATAACCTCTGTTTTAAATCAAAATTGGTTGGCTTTCTCATGGTAGGCTCTGAAAGGGCTATTAATATTTTTCCCTAAAACTGTAAAGTCTAGCAATAAAAATGCATCTAGACTGAAAAATAAACAAACATATAAACTAGTATTTGTAGAAGCTGGTAGACAAAGGAAATTAGAGCATTAATAAGCAAAATTACTTTTTTTGATTATGTACATTATAATACAAGATGACTTTCTTGAGAAAAGACACTCTTCACAGTTGCTTAACAGTAATTCAAATTCACTATTTTTTCTTTCTGTGGAAGTTATGTATGTATTTAAATATTATATACATATAGTAAAAATATAATAAAGAGCAAATATATATAATTAAGCAAAACCTATGTAAAGTTTATAAAACTTTCTCTTCAGAAATCTTTCCTTGGACCTGGATATAAATCTCAATATGCCATGGTTTTCTAATGAGTTGTAGATGAAAACTTGCCTCTAATTGATTCCATATTTTCATCACACATTTAAATATTACTGTATATTTTGATATGCTTCCTAAATCATTATATAATACTTCTAAAGGTCCTGATGATACTGCTACAAATCAACATTTGATTTAAAAAGCACAGTGACCTAAGTTCATGAAATTATGGAAAATTTACTTGAATACAGGAATTGATATATATGTAAATGCAAGTTTTTCACAAAAGTCCTATTTTTGTCTTGTCATATATATATTCTTAACTAGATGATTTTTTTGCTGAATTGTGCAAACTAATTAAATTATATCACCCAAATTATATTACCATAATTTAGAGCAATGAAGCAATTTTGGAAATAAAGTATTTATAGTCTAATGTATTATCATGAAAAATATTATATCTATATAAATAAAACGTAACTGGTACTATGAAGGTAAATTGGCCATTTTATGAACGATGGTCATAAGCTCTCCACATTTTCATTTTCATTTTAATATGATTAACTCTTTCAATAATACTAAACATTTCTAAGATGTCAGAGCTCATCTTATCATCATCTTAGTTACAGGTAAGTCAGAGTAAATAGTAAATAATAATATGGCTTCAGTAAAATATGTACAGATGTATGTGTAGTATGTTTAGATGATAAATTTATACTGGGTATAGAATATACAGAAAAAAGTATAAGTAACATGTATGACTTTGGGGCTTTAATCTTACTTTTGCTATGACTACTGATGATATAAAAATTCCTAAATTTCATAAAAGTTAAAATATTCTGAAAATGTTTTTGTGTTTTAGTTTTGACAGATAGACCTCCACCTATAATTCTACAAGGCCCAGCCAACCAGACGTTAGCAGTAGATGGCACAGCATTACTGAAATGTAAAGCTACTGGTGACCCTCTTCCTGTAATTAGCTGGTTAAAGGAGGGATTTACTTTTCTGGGTAGAGATCCGAGAGCAACTATACAAGAACAAGGAACCTTGCAGATTAAGAACTTAAGGGTAAGTAATGTTGAGTTTGTATTTGGATCTTCCTCTCAACATAAGTATGTATATCCCTAGGGAATCACTCCATTGGGAAATTAAATCCTACATGCCTGTATGATCGCTGTACATTTGATTATAGACCATGTTATTTCTTATTTTACAAATGACAAACTGAAATCAGAGGGAAGTTCTAAATGAAATTAGAAGGAAGTGCATTGTCCTTACATTAATCATAAGTTCATAACAGACCTAGAAACTTTCTATTCTTCATTCAACCCCATATGTATGTGATCAATGAAACTAAAAAGGTTAAGCACGTAAAGTTAATGATAGTAATGGTATATTTAAAATAGTTTGAAAAAAATAAAATAATTTGAAAGTGACAAATGTGTCTGTTCTACTCTCATGAACAAGGGAATTTCTAAGGAAATGAGGATAAAGCAGTTCAGTCAAATACTTATGCGGAGAATAAGAAAGAGATGAGACTGGTAAGGACACAGGAAGCAGGTTTGGCTAGTTCATAAAAAATCTTATAGTTTAGGCAAAGTTGCTGTGCAGTTTAGATTTAAATCTGTGGACAGCAGCAAGCCATTGCTGATCTTTTAGTGGAAAATGATAGACAATGATCGTTCCTGCCAACTTACCAAATTAGACTTGTTTTCAGAGCTACTCAAAACAAAGTTTATTTCTGAATATTGTATTAGCTATCTACTATGTGTAACAGTATTAGCAAATACCTAGAGGCTTGAAGCAGCGCATATTTATGACTTATAGCTTCTGTTAGTTAGGAACCTGGGCATAATTTATCAAGGCCTACCCTAGGGTCTCGGAAAGCTTTTGTCAGGTTTGTAGTCTCATCTGAAAATTGACTGTGGATCAGTTTGCTTTCAAACAAAATGGTTGTTAGCATTCAGTTCCTAATGGCTTTCGAACTGGTGACCTCAGCTTCTTGCTTCTTGTTGACTGAAGGTTGCTTGTGGTTCCTTACCATGTGGATATCCCCAATACTTGCTTCCTCAAAATCAACAAGGAAGACAGTCTTTTAGCAAACAGGATTACTACCCTATATAACAATCACAAATGTGACATCTTGTCACCCATGCTGTATTCTGTTGCCCAGGAGTAAGTCAATAGGTCCCTTACGCATTTGAGGTGAGTCAATACCAGAAGGATGTTGTCATGGGGACCACCTGCCCTACGCAAGTATATTCAATTCATTCAACCAAATATAGAAAGCCTCCCTTCCATATAGCAAGTACTGTGCTAAAGCTCAAGACTATGTCAGAATAGTCATAAGACTGGGAATGAGGGCCTGACTTAGGGTGGTTGATGTGATAGAACATGAAGAAAAATTGATTGAAAATGATTCAGTGAAAAAACAGTTGGTAGAATCTGGTATCTAGGTATAAATTGGGAACCAAGGTGATTAAAAAAGAAACAAACAAAATGATGTTGTATTTTCCCATTCAGAAGCCGGAGGAATACGGTAAAATAGTTATTACATGTATTATCAAATGATCACCACAGGCCGTATTTTTTACAATGTGAAGTATTTGAAATCACATGTTTATCAGGTGTGTCAAATACAGATACCTTACAAAAAGGAAGAATAACTGTTTTTTAGTGTGCACATGCACAGACACAAATCTTTAACTTGTTATTAAAGTGAATGTGTATAATTTTTATTTTAATTTTGAGACAGGCATTGCTCTAAGTAGACAAAATCCTGTCAAGTTTTATTTGAAGAAAAATTATATAGGTTTTTCACCTTTGTTTATTATAAATTAATTGTAAACCTTCCTTCGATAAAATGGGAGTCATTTAAAAATTAATGCCAACTTTCCTTGAGTAAACAATTTAACCACTTTCTTTGAGCCAAAGGCAGAATTTTTTTGGGCCACAGATGATAATGCATTTCCACTGTATTAAAGGGTGTATTTGAACAGTCAAGACCCTCAGTCGTGCTTAAAAGTAGTAATTAAAGGTGGGTGCTTGATGATGTCAAAGAAACTTTGAGCCTTCTGTCAGGCTCCTAAGTAGTCTTTCATAGATGCCTACGTCTGGGGGCTTGTCTTCAGCCAACTACACAAGGAGAAAAGTAGGTGAGAGTACCAGCACATTGTCTCTTTTTTAAAACACTTGGTTAAAAATAAAAGGAGAAGGATAGGAAAGATACAAAGCACTCATGACCAGAAAATATATTATTTAAAGTTAAGGAATAAAAATGAATGTGGTAATGATAATGGTGAAATAAGACTGAGCTTTACTAATGATATTTAGGATTTTCATATCACTTCTGATAAAATTCCATAATGAAAATGTTATTTTTCTGTAAGATGACTGTCTTTAACAGGAAATAAAATGTTTTACAGTACTTCACTAAAACAGTCAAAAGAAGGTTTCTGTAGGTCATATTTCTTTGTGTCTCACTTTCTTTTTCAGCACTTAATGCAAAGGGGGAAAAATTGGGTGATGAACACTGTATACTTATGGTCCAGCTAATTGGTAATTGAATCTGTTTCTTTTGGGAAGTAGAATATTCTAATACTCATTAAAACCTACCTACCACAGCTAATGTCAAACTCGTATCTCCACATAATGACAAGGAGATGCAGTTAAGAAGCATTACCTACCTATTCTTCTTTTAGCATTTGCACATAATAACAAGTGCTACATTTTAGTTCAACTGCTATAATAAAATGCAAATTCTTTACTCTTTCACAGACCATATTCAAATGAACATCCCATTAAAATCCAACCTTGACTCATTATATTTAGTTTGTGAGTGATACTTCTTAAATGCAAAGATTTCTAATGACTATAATGCGTGCATAGCCACATTTGAAAAAATGGCTTTTTCTATAATGGCTATCCCCCATCATTCATCGGCATAATAGAAGACAATTGTACAAAGATATTATAGCAAAGAATGACATGCCAGAGCAATTTGAAACTTAAGTTAGAATACACAATGACATTTAAAATCAATTAAAATGGTGGAGCCACAGTAACATCTAGGCACTAATGATTTACCCAAGAATCAATTGTGGAAGGTTGAGTCATCACTTACATATTGAACCCAGCAGATACTATATTCCATGAACTCGTATTTTATCAACAAGTAGACTCATGTTCATCATGAAATTGTACTTCTGTATCTTCTGCTTTGCCTTACTTTGATCATCCGTTTCTCTTCCCAGTCTCAATTTTCCTTCACACCTAAACTATTGTGAATGAATGTTGTTTGTAATGTCAGCCCATGGGGCTCCACCACAGGGAGGGCTTTTAATTTACATCTTATGATGTTGCAGTTTTTGTCAAGATATAATCACAGAATCTTCAGCCTTTAACATTTATAAAAGAGAACTCTTGATTATATTATCAACTATTCCTCAAATCTTTTACCACTAGTCAATGAATAACAAAAATGTTTTAAGTGTCAGGGGAGTGTATAATTTTCTCAGTTCTGTCTTGTCACAACAAAAATTTGAAGCGACGGACTTTATAGCCCTTGGCGTGTCACAGTTCTCGGATAGACTGTGCCTCAGCTCTTGGACAGATCAGTGTTACAGCTCTTCGACAGATCAGTGTTGCAGCTCCGTGTTACAGCTCAATTTTATTTAGAAAATAAAGGAAAATACATCCTCAAGGCATGACGGCATGCCAACCCAAAAGATGCAAAGAGAAGAGAGCGAGAGCACCCCGGCCCTTTGGCTCCTCTTTTTATTTGTTTTTTTTTCCTACTCCCCCCAGGCCTGCCTTATGTAAATTGGGCTAGACAGGGGTGCTGTTTGTTTTACCTGAGGTCTTCACTCTGGTCCTCGGACCTTCCTTTGTTCCATTTTCGGGCTTTTCCCTTCCTTGTCTTTTAGCCACCACCATTCTGGTCTCCTTTTCCCTATTCTAACTACCTAAAATAAGCAAGTAGATGGGGAAACAGTGGCTGACTTTATTTTTGGGGGCTCCAAAATCACTGCAGATGGTGACTGCAGCCATGAAATTAAAAGATGTTTACTCCTTGCAAGGAAAGTTATGACTGACCCAGACAGCATATTAAAAAACAGAGATATTATTTTGCCAACAAAAGTCCATCTAGTCAAGGCTATGGTTTTTCCAGTAGTCATGTACGGATGTGAGAGTTGGACTATAACGAAAGCTGAGTGCTGAAGAATTGATGCTTTTGACCTGTGGTGTTGGAGAAGACTTTTGAGAGTCCCTTTGACTGCAAGGAGAGCCAACCAGTCCATCCTAAAGGAGATCAGTCCTGGGAGTTCATGGAAGGACTGATGTTGAAGCTGAAACTCCAATACTTTGGCCACTTGATGTGAAGAGCTGACTCATTTAAAAGACCCTGATGCTGGGAAAGATTGAAGGCAGGAAGAAAAGGGGACGACAGATGAGATGGTTGGGTGGCATCACCAACTCAATGGAGATGAGTTTGAGTAGACTGGGAGTTGGCGATGGACAAGGAAGCCTGGCTTGCTGTGATCCATGGGGGTCGTGAAGAGTGGGACACAACTGAGTGACTGAATTGAACTGAACATAAGTAATCAGTGAATGAAGGTTTTAAGTATACTTTTAAAAATGTTATGTATTAGATAAGTTCTGTGACCCTTTTAGCTCTGTATTGCAATCGTTCTATAGATATCATTTATTTGATTTTAATGATATAACTTTATTTCATTCACTGTTACACTGTTACAACTTTAATGTGAGTACTGCACTCTTTAAAAGGAAAGATTCAGTTTTCCATTAAAAAAAAAAAGGTTTTTTCCCCCTTTTCACTTTTCTCCATATCTTAAAAAAAAAAAAAAAAAAAAAAAAAGAACTGTTGCCCCCCACCTCCATGTTATCTGAGTGCTTATTTACTTTATTTACTTCTGGGTGTATTTTATCATGTGAAGTAGAGTTTATTGATGACAACGAGGACAGCTTCACACTACTGACATTGCAGCCAGATTCTTTACTGTCTGGGCTACCAGGAAAGCCTGAATGTTTATAGGATTCTGAAAAATTCTCTCCTGAGTTATCCATATCTAACTCTGATACAGTGAAGCCCCAACATAAAATGGAGTTAACAGATAAGAAGATTGCCACGGAGGCAGATAGAAAACTATTAAAGTTTACAGACAACATTTAGTTGTAGAAATATAATAAGAATTTTTGAACCACTGTTATGAGCTTATTTTAATATTTCATGTGTATGTATGATTGAGTCTAGTGTATAATTCCAACAATCAAATGATATATTTTAGAAGTCAGATAGTGCCTTGTTGAGACTGAGTAATCATTCTACAAATCAATTAAAACAGTTTTATTCTCTCCCTTCTATGCACACTAGATTTCTGATACTGGCACTTATACTTGTGTGGCTACAAGTTCAAGTGGGGAGACTTCCTGGAGTGCTGTGCTGGATGTGACAGGTGAATTCTTTGTGAATTATTTTAACAAAAGAAATCTTGAGCCAGTTTTAGTGATTAGCTCATTATCAGATAACAAGTTAAAGAGAGAGCAAGATTTTAAATTTATTGACTGTAAAAACTAAGCTTTATGTCACTTTTTCATTTCTACCCTGCTTGGCACATAGCATTGCATATATGAAATTTGATACATTTGTCCTTAGTAATCTTACTATTTTCTCTGATTAAAGAACAAGCAGTTCAGGTGATCATGTGTGAAAGTAAATATTTTCTGATATTTAGGGAAAAAAACAAATATTCACTTTTCTACTTTTGATTCATGATGATGAATTGCTCACTGTCCATTCAAATTCTTTAATAGGCTATCTTCTGTCTTTTAAGCATCGTTGTCAGCTTATGCAACCAGAAATGAATTTTTTTCTGTTTGTTCTCTATAGAATCTGGAGCAACAATCAGTAAAAGTTATGATTTAAATGACCTACCTGGACCACCTTCCAAACCACAGGTCACTGATGTTACTAAGAACAGTGTCACCTTGTCCTGGCAACCAGGTACCCCTGGAATCCTTCCAGCAAGTGCATATATCATTGAGGCTTTCAGGTATGAGACAGTTTCTTTTTTCTCCATTGGGTTTTTGCTTTAGCTCCTATATCCTAAAATCTCAAGTGAGCTATCCTGCTGTTTTATTCTAAGGACATGTTTAACCAGTGCATTTTAAGAATTTATCTTTGGTATTTGACTTTATTCAATAATAGACTTTGGGTTTATTTTTCATTCATACCTTAATTATAACATTAAATATGCATCATCCTTGCCTATGTATATAGGCATCTAGTTATGACATCATCATTAGCTCTTTTCTTTAGCCTGACCATTGTAGGGATTTAAGATGAGAATTTTGGCTTTAGAACTAAGCAGGACATAATTTAATTAGGCACAAGCACTTTTTAAGTTACACAACTTGAGGCATGGAAACTTGGAACTTTACTTCCTAATAATTAGAGAAGAATTTGAAATAATTCCAGTGTTTTATGCTATATATTTGACTACATGTATTGGCTATGCCTAAGAGAAAATTAAAAAGTATAATTAAGAGATTGATTACAAGCACTTCTGATGGCTGAAAGGAAACATTAGGTCCAATCATTATTAGGAATAATTGCCCTCACCTTAGGGATATAGACTATAAATTAGCTAATACTGGTATAAAACTGTCTTATGAGAATTTGAAAAAAATAGTTATACTAATGAGAAAATGTAGCTTCATATTCAGTTTCAAACTGCTTCTATTTGCCATTATAAATATAGCGATAGCGCCTCTCCTTTTTAAGCATAAGGGCAAATCATCACTTTCATTTTAGATTTCCCTGATCTATTCAAGTTAATGATCAGTATCTAATTTTCAAATTTCACAACAGTGTTTCTCTGTAATTTTCATTACAGAGATGTAATGTATAAGGACTTCTGAAAATCAGACAGCCCTGAAAAATCACATTTTCTCCTCATTCTAAGCAAAAGTAGTATGTGAGCTTAGACAAAGGGCTTTGAAAGGGCATCCTATCTGTTAAGGGGTCCACACACACAGTCAGAGATATTTCACTATTCTGAGATGTGAAATCACAATTCTGTGTAATGTACAATTTTATTAAAAATGTGACCAAGGGAAAATATTCATTACATGCTTCCTTTCTTCTTTTACAGATATGTAGTTTTAGAAGGCTCTATTATAATATTGCATGTGGAATTGATGCAAAAGAAAACACAACTTGTAACAGGAAAATGTATTGGCATAATTTACTCTGTAGTCCATTTATTCTTTCTGCAGGTTAATTCTTTTCAAGGTATATATATACATTACGAGGACCATATTTATTGTATAAACTTGATGTTGTGATCTTGGCCTCTGTTCCTTTTACAGGTATTCATTTAGTGGGCTGCTGTGCTTTAGCAAAGGGCTATCACATCTCCTGGGCTGAGTTTAATTTTGTTGTGCATGGCACTTCCGTTAGGTGGGCTCGGCTTTGTTGTGGAATAAACTGAAACCATCCAAATGTTTCATTTATTGGGCTGAGCACTTCAAGCGTTGTGTGTGTGTGTGTTTAATTTTCAGCCATTAACCTTTGTCATTGATATCCAACTCCATTTCCAAGACCCTCACGACTGTTCTGTAAATGAAATTTCTGTTCCCGTTTCAGCCAATCGGTGAGCAATAGCTGGCAGACAGTGGCAAACCACGTAAAGACCACCCTCTATACAGTGAGAGGACTACGGCCCAATACAATCTATTTATTCATGGTCAGAGCAATCAACCCCCAAGGTCTCAGTGACCCGAGTGCTATGTCAGACCCTGTGCGCACCCAAGGTAATTTCAGTAACTGTAAACGTGACTGGTTCTAGAAAGAGGCATTAAACATGTCATTAAGGACAAAGGCATTGCGGGACCAACGATAAATGCATCTGCGTTGCATATTAAAATGTTTCACTAGACCTGGTCCAGTGAAAGAAGAGAAAGCTTTGTTGTTCACCTTTAGTGAGTATAGCTTCTTTCTGCAGCTGTCAGGGTTTATATAGTAAAAATGAAACACAATAATTTGGTACAATTACATGGTAATTTAAGGCAAGGCTTAACTGTAGGGCTTCAGGGGTTTCCCAGGTAGCTCAATGGTAAAGAATCCACCTGCCAATGCAGGAGATGTGAATTCGATCCCTGGGTCAGCAGAATCCCCTGGAGGAGGAATGGCAACCAACTCCAGTATTCTTGCCTTGGAAATGCTATGGACAGAGGATCCTGGCAGGCTACAGTCTATGGGGTGGCAAAAGAGTCAGACATGACTTAGTGACTAACCAACAACAAAACTTAGTGGTCATCATTTTAATTATATAATAGAAATTTAAAGATATATAATTTATGGGCTTCCCTGGTGAGTCAGTGGTAATGAATCCACGTGTCAGTGAAGATGATCTGGGTTTAATCCATGGGTTGAGAAGATCCCCTGGAGAAGGTCATGGCAGCACACTCCAGTGTTCTTGCTTGGGAAATGCCATGGACCAAGGAGCCTGGTGGGCTTCAGTCCATGGGGTCATGAAGAGTCTGACATGCTGAGCACATGTCCACATAGGATTTTTCCATATTTCAAAGGAAGGGAAAATGTTTCTCCTTCTTTGAAATTAATTCTGCCATAATGAAAAGTGAATGTTAATGGATAAGATGTCCTGTTAAGGATATCAAAATTGCTTCCTGTGGTTCAAGAATTGTGTTTTGATTGCAAAGTGGGTCTCAAGGTGTGGTTCCTAAAAGCAGCATCTCATCACCTGGGGCTACCTTAGAAAAAATTCTCAGGCCCTGACTCTGAAGCTCTGGGGGTGGCGCCCAGCAGTCTATTAAAGTGCCCTCCAGGAATGTTCGTGCTCAAGTCTGACAAGCATCTTTACAGTAAATGGTATTAAACCAGATGTTTAAAGCAATAATTTGTTTCAGGAAGCTGTAAATCAGGCTTTCTTCCTGAGGTATGTGACGCTTTTGACTAATAAAAATATATATATATTATAAGATCAAAATGGAAGACTCCCCATCTCATCTTTAGTAGCCTGTCTCTTCACACTGAGAAATTGCTGGAGTCTAGGGGTTAATATGGGATGTTGAATCTCCCTTGTTACTAGTAGATGAAGGGAATTAATAAAATAGAAATGGTGGCTTTATTATTTGTTACGACTTACTTCCCACAGGGTTCTTGAGAAAGGGTTAATTATTTCTTATTTGTAAAAGGTTTTGAACAAGATATAATTCAAAGTAGTATTTTTATGCTATGAAAAGCACCATACAGCCATAAAATATTATTATAATTACAATGTAGCTTGGTGATAGTAACTAGCATGCTATTATAACAGAGAAGGGCACGTTAAAGGAATCAAGTCAAATAAAGTCACCACGTGATTTTGCAGCATCGCTGACATGATGACAGTCATGGGAGGAGGCGGTGCCACTTTGCCATTGTTCTCTAAGAAGTAATGTGATTAATTTTCCGTGATGATAAAGGGCCTGTAGGTAAAGAACCTGTCTCGAGAGAAAGAAAAAGTACAACAAGGAATTTGAAGACCTGAAACTGGTTCTATTTTACCTTGCCTGAATCCACTGGCTTTTAATGTGTATGAATTTCATGAGTAAATTTAATTATTGAACTTAAAAAAAAAGAGATGTATGGTTTTTAAGTTAAGAAATTGCAGTACTCAGATCATTTTTTTACTTGTGTAGATAGAAATAGGTTTTGTGCATAGCTGCAATGGAAAGTGGGGAGATCACAGAATGGGGAAGACTTTTGGTGTGATTAAATCTGGTGGCCCTTCTTGATCATTCAATAACAGTGCCAGTCACTAAATCTTGACTCATAAAATAACTTCTCTGGGAAAAGGTCAACAAAGATTAATGAAAAGTTGTTTGTGATCTGGCTTGTTCCAGTCGAGAGACCATATAGAGCAAAAGACTTATGCTCCCATAACAGATATTTAATAGAAAAACTCATGTTTTGTGTCTGAATGTCAGGATCATTTTTGACACCACACTTTCAAGCAACTTTGCATTCTGCCAAGCACTTCTTTGCAAAGAACATTTTGCGGTGTGAGCTCTTATTTTTTGAAGATACTAATGCTGTAGAATTTCCAAATTTCTTATTTCAGTAAGGCAGCAAATGCTTGTACCATCAATATCACAGTAAACCATAGGTATATTAGCAAAGACTAGTAGCATTCACATGATATTAATAATATATAGATATATTGATATATTGGTACATATATTGTGTATGTTGTCTAAAACTCCCTCTGCTGTTTATATTAAAGTTATATTAAAGATGAAAAAGAAGTGGAGCTAGAGAAAAATTACCAAGATGTAGTGCCCAATGGTTGTTGTTCTTTAGTCTCTCAGTCATGTCCAGCTATTTTGCGACCCCATGGACTGTAGACTTCCAGGCTCCTCTGTCCATGGGATTTCTCAGGCAAGATTACTGGGTTGTCATTTCCCTCTCCAGGAGATCTTGCTGACCCAAAGATCAAATTCCTAATTTCTGCACTGGCAGGGATATTCTTTTCCACTGAGCCACCAGGGAAGCCCTCCAATTTAAGTTAGTGCTGCTGCTGCTAAGTCACTTTAGTCGTGTCTGACTCTGTGCGACCCCATAGACGGTAGCCCACCAGGCTCCCCCATCCCTGGGATTCTCCAGGCAAGAACACTGGAGTGGGTTGCCAATTCCTTCTCCAATGCATGAAAGTGAAAAGTGAAAGTGAAGTCACTCAGTCGTATCCGACTCTTAGCGACCCCATGGACTGCAGCCTACCAGGCTCCTCCATCCATGGGATTTTCCAGGCAAGAGTACTGGAGTAGGGTGCCATTGCTTTCTCCAAAGTTAGTGTACCCAGTTTAAATTATTTTTGAGATAGGCACTTAAAAATATATTTGCAAGAGTAATGCTTCGTGGCCTGAGAAATTAGGAGAAGGCAAGATTAAGAAATTAAATCATTTTAAATTGTACTTCCTTCCTTAAGTAAGGTGACTACAGAAAAAAATCAACTTACCATTGCAGTGTACCACTTGAATCTGTATGAAATTCAGTGTTTGATGTCAGTTTGATGGACTTGGATATCTATAATTTATCTTATTTTTTTCTTTAATGGACACAAAGGGTATAAACTGTTGGATGGGAAATAGAACAGTGTTTAGGTGAATGGTGAATACATGATCAGAACAGATTATGGCTGAGAGTATATCATTCTAAACATTGCAATTCTTCTCACCCCAACACTCACTACAAAAAATCAGCAGCCTTATTTTTGTCAAGTATTGGAGTACTGTTCAGAATTTTACACAGAACATTGTATCGGTGTGTTCAATTGGTCATCAGAATTTTTTTGTGTGAATTTGGGAGGATTCATCCCCTTCTTTCCCTCATTTTATTTACCTTTAGTGGCAGGCTGCAGTCCATGGGATCACAAAGAGTCAGATACAACTGAGTGCCCACACACACACACACACACACAGTCACATAATTCACTCCTAGGCCCCCTGCTTCCTTTCTCTTCCACTCTCCCAGACTGAAATAGGTTCAGAAATAGCAACACACAACCTGCTAATTGGGAAAAGGGCTTGAACAAATTCCTAAACAGCAGTTTTCAGATCTGGCCCTGGTAACTACTTGTGGAAGTCCTTCAGTGTCTCAACATCTGTATTAAACTGATGTTTCTAAAGAAGTCTTACAGCCCACACTTTATCCTTTAGTAAGAAAATAATAGATCTTTCACAGCAGTGTACTGAATGGGGATAAGGGGTCGCTAACACTTTTAATATTATTTTAGTGAAGATAAATCTCACTTTATATCCTAAAGTGGTAGTATGTATATAAATATTCTTTAATGTTGTCACAAAGGATTTTTAATTTTCCCCCGTAATTATTTCTAATGGCATAATATTGGCTTATATAATATGTACTGGAATTGCACTGTGAATTTTTAAGGATTGGAACTGTTTATCCCTATAGATATCAGCCCACCAGCACAAGGAGTGGACCACAGGCAAGTCCAGAAAGAACTTGGAGATGTCCTTGTCCGTCTTCATACTCCAGTCGTACTGACTCCCACCACTGTTCAGGTCACATGGACGGTAAGTTTTTAAAGGCTATCCTAATGGTAGTCTCTTTTACTCCTTTGAGAAAACAAACCAGAAAAGAAAAAAGCAAACAAACCAAAAATCAAAACCCTCACCATTTAAAGTCAAGGTAAATCAAAGGCAAAAAAGAAAAAAAAAATTCAATAGGCAAAAGTATAAACAGAATGAAAATAGATCACAATATAAAAAATACGTTTTGTCTCCTGAATGTTTACATGGCCTTATTGAGATGTATTAGCACACCAGAGTTAAAGTATACAACTCAATATTTCTTGGTATCTTTGCGGACTTATGCAATCACCACCAGAATCTGGTTTTAGAATATTTCCTCATCCCAAAGTAAAACCCTGGGCTCTTGAGCAGCCACTCTTTCATTCCCCTGACTTTAGCCCTTTGCAACCACTAATCTGCTCTGTATGAATGTGCCTCTTGCTTTCATATGAATGAAATCATGCAATATGTGACCTTTTGTGTCTGGCTCTTATCACTCGGTGTGGTGCTTTTGAGGTTCATCCAAGTGGTAGTATGCATCAGTACTTTGTTTCTTTTTATTACAGAGTAGAATTCCATTGTGTAGATACATCACATACATCTGTTTAGCTGTTTATCAGCTAATTCGTCTTTGAGTTCTTTCCACTTTGGGCCATTATGAATAATGGTGTCATGAACACTTGGGTCTACATCGACATATATTTTAATTTCTCTTGATGTGTACTTATGAATTGTTGAATTAAACTCTTAACGTTTGGGTGAATTGCCAAAATGTTTTTCAGAGAGGTTACACAATTTTATGCTCCTACAGCAATATTAGAAGATTCTAGTTTCCTCACATCTTCAACAACCCTTGTTACCCTGGCTTTTTGATTATAGCCATTCTAGTGAGTATGCATGGTATATTACTGTGATTTTAATTTACATTTCTTTAATGACTGTTTTGACTCTTTTGTGTGTGTATTGAGCATTTGTATATCTTCTTTAGCAAAATGTCTGTTCAGATTCTTTGCCCATTTTGAAACTGAGTTGTCTTCTTAGTATAGTCTTACAAAGAGTTTCGTACATGTTGTGTGCAGATGCTTTATCAAATGTATGATTTGTAAATATTTTCTCCCATTCTGTGTGATGTTTTTTGCTTTTTTAATGATGTTACTTAAAGCACAAAAAAATTTAATTTTGAACTTTTCTTCTAAATTTAAATCAATTATCTTTAAATTCTTGTAGCTGAATATTACCCAGCAATACCAAAAAAGTATATAATTTCACATAGTATTAATTAATTTATAATTAATAATTACTTTATAGTAAAAATTAATGGGTCTTAAGAAATAGATTGATATTTTAATATATTCTTTATTATAATTTTTATATAATAAAGTAATTCCATACCTTATTGAATATCAACCTACCCGCTGTTATTTCAGAATGAAAAATGTTTTCATCACATGGTAGTCACTGCAATTAAAACAATAGCTAACATAAAAATATCCATATTATTCATATTAGAGATTATTAACCTTTATATATGTATTTGTGTCTGTGTGTCTGTGTTTTGTGAAGAAACAGATAATGTGCTTTCTTCTGCCTGATACACTTAGTGTCAACTTTTCATTCATGCTCAAGATCTCTTTATTATAGCCTCTAAAATTCCATACGGAGGATAAACGAGCACAGCTTTTCATAGCCCCCTGTTTGTTAATAGATCTTGTATGTTGTGTAAGTTATGGTCATTTGACCTAGGGATATCTAGAATTTTTTTGTTTTAATTATAATATTAGAATTATATCAATTATAATTGATTAGAAAGAATTATATTAATTAGAAAATATTTATAATTATGTCTCTGTTACTGTTTTTGTTGGTGGTGGTATTGTTTTAGTGGTAGTAGAAGAGTAACTTTAAAAAAAAGGATGTTACCTGCTTCGAATGCAGATTTCTTTAGGTTAATAACTTATTTCACCTATTTCCATCAATTTCCTCAATAAAAGAAGCTGAGAGTGGAAAACTGGTTATGTTTCATCAGTTCTTAATCAATAATGTTTGAATTATAAAACACAATGAAGAGAGTTATCCCAGGGTCTTCTTAATAATAAATCTATTGAGTAAACACAGTTCAGTAAGCATTTTTTGAGGACCAGTTTTAGAGTAAATGTTGGAAAACACTATATAACACTATATTTGTGTTGGAAAGCACAAATCTACTTGAGAAAAACACAGAACTTCTTAATGATGGTACATAGGGATAAGAGCCATA
This sequence comes from Bubalus bubalis, assembly GCF_019923935.1. NCBI lineage: Eukaryota > Metazoa > Chordata > Mammalia > Artiodactyla > Bovidae > Bubalus > Bubalus bubalis. Next base: position 70,184,098 of record NC_059157.1, read on the forward strand.
ACTGATATATATATAAATTTTATAAACAGAGGCTTCCATCAAAGAAGAAGTAATTAACTCTGTCCTCAGGCATCAGAAACAGCATTATCACTTTTCTACATCTATATGGGGAAATATGGAGGCATTATTGTATTAGAACAGAAGAAACTGAATTAACATTTAAGGCTCTTTAGTCCAATTCTCAGAGAAGGCAATGGCACCCCACTCCAGTCCTCTTGCCTGGAAAATCCCATGCACGGAGGAGCCTGGTGGGCTGCAGTCCATGGGGTCGCTAAGAGTCAGAAACGACTGAGCGACCTCACTTTCACTTTTCACTTTCATGCATTGGAGAAGGAAATGGCAACCCACTCCAGTGTTGTTGCCTGGAGAATCCCAGGGATGGGGGAGCCTGGTGGGCTGCCGTCTATGGGGTCGCACAGAGTCGGACATGACTGAGCGACTTAGCAGCAGCAGCAGCAGCAGTCCAATTCTCTTTTTAAGGGGTGACCCTGGTGACTCAGTGGTAAAGAATCCATCTGCCAATGCAGGAGATGCAGCTTTGATCCCTGGGTCGGGCAGATCCCCTGGAGAAGGAAATGGCAACCCACTCCAGTATTCTTGCCTGGGAAATCCAATGGACAGAAGGAGCCTGGCGAACTACAGTCCACGGGGTTGCAAAGAGTCGGACACGACTTAGCAACTAAAAACAATAAGAACAGTAGATTGTAAAAGGAAACCAATGGAGACAGGTTGAACAGTGTTTGCAGGATCCTACATCTATGTATAGGTAAAAATGGGATTAGAGCTTCCTTAATGTAAATCTGCTCTTTGTTTTTCACTTGAAACTGTAGACAAATATTTAGTTGGAAGAAATACCTTTTATTAGTGGAATTTCAACTTATGACCTTGGACGGGGTATGTTGTTGCCCCTTAAATTAGACCAGTCTAATGTTTGGTCTGAGAGTACAAAACTGAGTAGTGGTTTAACAAAAAGTAAAACTAAATTTATGTTTTAAGAGTAGCTATGATTATCAGAGAAGGCAATTGCACCCCACTCCAGTACTCTTGCCTGGAAAATCCCATGGACGGAGGAGCCTGGTAGGCTGCAGTCCATGCGGTGGCGAAGAGTCAGACATGACTGCGCAACTTCACTTTCACTTTTCACTTTCATGCACTGGAGGAGGAAATGGCAACCCACTCCAGTGTTCTTGCCTGGATAATCCCAGGGACGGGGGAGCCTGGCGGGCTGCCGTCTATGGGGTCGCACAGAGTCGGACACGACTGAAGCAACTTAGCAGCAGCAGCAGCATGATTATTTAAGGTTGCATTGTTTCTAATTTTATTTTTCAGATAATTTCACATTGACTTATTTTGTTTTTGGCATACAATGGTTTCTATTTTTCTGCTTCCATGAAGGGACATAATGACCTCATCATTTTTCCAGTGGCACAGAAAGGGTATATTATCTGCCAAGATATCTCCCATTTTTCTGTAGCTTTGGCTCAATAGAAAACTATTCAATAATAAAGCCAAGGAAATGCTTGTATTTTTAACACCAGATTTTTCCTCATTCTCCCCTGATAAAAGTCTTCTCTGCTTTATTCTGAGTTTTAAAGGGTTGCTTTTTTAAGCTGCTTCTAAATGTGGGGATTATTTGGGTAAAGAATCAAAGTCATTATGTTTATGAAGTTAATCACTTTAAAAGTCACAGAGTTTAAAAGAATCAATCAAAGTAGCTCAGAATTGTAGGTCAGCAGTCTGGGTTCTTCCAGGAGAGGGACCTTGACATGTTCATCTTTATATCCCAAGAAAAGTGTTATTACTAGTCTACGTATCTCTCCCTCATAAGCTTGAGTTTTGTGAGTCCAAAGTTCAAGTTTTCACTTCTGTTTTTCTCAGAGCAGAACATTTATTATGAAATTCTTTTTCAATAACTGTCCATAGAATGATCAAATCAGTTGTCTTTATGCATTTTAATTTTTTTATTTTAAGAAAGAAAGTGTTTGACTATATCACAAATTCTCCATGAATTTGTATTTACACATAAGGTAAGTTATGTATTTGAGAAGTAAATTTAGTGAAATAAAGTTAGACTGGAGAGCGGATCTGTGGCCAAAGAAATTATAATCAAATATTTCATGTCATATTTTCAACTTGCTAAATGTGTATGTTCTGTGAATTATCACATTGTTAGTACATAAGTTTCAGGCATGTTGATGTTTGAGGAAAGAAATATATTCCCCAGCCCATGTATTTCAATTAGGGGTCAGCTGATGTAGTTTGTCAATAGTTGGCAGGATTCTGTTACCAAACACGCAGGACGTTTGGACTGGAAAAACTATCTGCCTGCCCCACGTGTCTAGTCTCAAACCAACAAAATTTAGCAAAGGCTACTTTATAAAATGACTGCTCTTATAATGAGGGTGGGTAAAAATGATGAAAATGGCTGTTTCACAAAGAAAGTAGCAATAAATCTCTTAAAGTCATTATTCGAGTTTGTGTGTGTGAGTGTTTTGTTTTTATTCAAGGACAAGAATTACAGGTCGCTTGCCCCTTAAATGTCACGACTACTGGAGTTGAAAGAGTAGTTTGGCAAACTAGAATTTCAGAACTCAGTTAAACCCAGATCTGTTACTCAGCAGGCTAAACCCACCAAAGGAAATTCACTCTGAATTTTCAGTATACATGGACTTTTTAAAATTGAAATGATAGATATTAAGTATCTTCATTTAATCTTTTAATGAATGTGCAGATTTGAGGGCCATGAATGGGCTCCCTTTTTTAGTATATCCCTTACATAACAATACCTCTATCATTGTGCAGCTCTAAAACTTGAAAAGTGCTTTATTATTTGTGTAAATTAAGTAAACTGAGACTCAAAACATTTAAAAAGCTAAACCATAACTCAATTGAGATCTTATGACCCGAATATCGAGACTCTCTTTACGTGTTCCTAAGACAATACTCTTTTATTCAGATTTCAGGAAATTCCGATTTTTTTTTTAATTTAGAAAACCCATGGTTTTGTGGCCAAACTCTGATTATGGAGATGGTTTGTGTGTGTGTGAGCACTCAGTCATGTCTCACTCTTTGCAACCCCACGTTCTGTGGCCCACCAGGCTCCTCTGTCCATGGGATTTTCCCATAGACAGAGTGAGAATACTGGAGTGAGTTGCCATTTCCTCTTCCAGGCGATCTTCCTGACCCAGGGATCAAACCCTCATTCTCCTGCATCTCCTGAATTTCAGTCAGATTCTTTACCACTGAGGCACCTAGCAATCCCATCACAATTATAATAGACTCTAAAAGAAAATGTTCCTTCTTTTAATTAGAATTTAATAAAACTAGTGACAAGCATATGGTTTATCTTGAAAGTGATCACTTGTCAAAAGGTTCACCAAAATCAGTGGTGTAGAACACGTATTTGTTAAAGTCTCACCTGGTTTTAAACAGGTGATGTGCAGCATTTTCACTTTTGCTTTCACCTGTAACAACAAACTTTCCTTCTGAAAAGAATATAGAGCATGTATGTATAGCAACCACACAAAATCAAGTCAAAGTATTTAGCTATTAAGTAGGCCATTACACCAGGGAAGGCAGTATACACTGAAGTGAGCAAAGCAATGTTGTGCAGTAAACATTAGCTTCATAAAGTCCTAAAACACTTAATTAATGAAAACCAAACATGGATAAAACCAATTTACCCTGATTTACAGACTCCCTTCATCTGGAAACAGCTGCTTAATGTTCTTCTTAAAAACACAGCTTGCTTCTTTCAGTATTAACAAGCTATTACTGTGAGTTATGTCTTTCTTTCAGTATATAAATTCCCTTAAAGTGAATGCAGAAAAGTTTATAAAATGCAAGCTTAATGTTGTTTTAACATATGCCTCAGGGATTTTTTTTTTTGAACATTGACAGTTATGATGAAAGGCATCTCTCTTTGTCTCTCATAAATTTAGCTTTTTGCATTTTAGTTTCCTTGTTTTATAATGTCTAGAGAACTTCTACTTTTCGATAAATATGTACTTTGGTATGAACACAAACTGGTAGCTTGGATGAGGATTCAAAGATCGTGAGCTTTGGTATCAGAACTGAGCTTACTTTTCTTTGACATAGCCTCATACAAGTGTAGTACTAATTCCACAAATCTTTAAGAGTTAGAAAGCTGTCATGTGGGTGAAGGAATTCTTACTTGTTGAGACTCATCTGTGAAACCAGAATTAGCTATACTTAGAAACACACATGCTCACGCAAATCCAACTTTATGGATTGTTCTAGCATGGACATTCTACATACCAAAGACATAGCCCTTTGTCTTGCTGTATTTTGATTGAGGTTCTGTATTTGTACATTTTCTGTCTTCACTTAAAAAATATTTTAAAATGCTGCAACTAATAAAGAAATGCCAGAAGGTATTACATGAAAGAGTATCATTTGTGTTATTATGTGTTAACAGTTGGATACAGACATTTTTTAAAAAACTGAAATAGCCATTTCCATCATCACCTTCTTTATTTTCTCTCTTTTCTCAGCCTTCCTAAAATAGGGTTACTCCATCTCATCTCCATTGAATTTTACATTTTACTTGACAATGAAATATGTCAAGCTAAAGACTTCTTAGAATATGGCTATTAAACTATAATATCTGGAATATTAATTGAAGAAGGTACTGTGATAGTTATATTTAAGTCAAGCATTTCTAAAAATTAGCAGGACATTCAAATGTTGAAAAAGCTAAAAGTCCTTTTCTCCCTGAAATGAAACAGTGATAAAACTCCAATAAAAAGTGTTCAATAGATATAAAACAAGAACTTGTTTTTTGGATTTTTGATATTAGTTTTCCAGTTCAAATTTTCAGATTTTTATTAAAAATAGCTCTTTATCCTCTGTACCTCAAATGAATGAAAGAAAAAAGAAAGCTGTTAAAGTGTGCTAACAGTGGGAGTATTGGAGGACCTTGAAGTTGTTAACTTAATAAATGTCTTTTATTTAATATTTGTTAATCACTATAAACTTTTCATATGCTTTTAAAACAGGAGCTCTAGCTCCACAACTAAGTCTCTTTTATATGCTTCCTCCAGCCACAGGAATTTTACATACGCTGTTCCTACTTTTCTTCCTCTATATAAATCTTACTTTCCATACAGATCTCAGCACTTGTTCTTCTTCTGGGAAACTGTCTCCCTGATCAATCAACTTCTCTCCACTCTAGGCTTTCTTGTCTGCTAGCGCATCTCATTCATAACATCATAACAAACAAATATGATGTAACTTGCCCATTGTTTGAGTGATCATGAGATAATTTCCACCTTCTACCTGAACTCTATGCACCGGGAGGCCAGGGACTGACTCTCCTTTCATTCTCCATTTTTATCCTCAGAGTTTAACAGAATAACTGACACCTCTAATGGGAACTCAGAAAATGGTTGAGTGAGTAAAGGTGTTAGTGAATGAATAAGGGGTGATAATGGAGATTCCTGACAAATAGCACACTACATATAAAACCACAATGAATACCGTAGAAGGACAAACAGATGACAGAGCTAGAAATATTGACAGGACTTGGTGCTAATCCAAAGAATTTGAATTAATTGTATCTTAACTACTATGAAGTATTTTAAACAGGGGATAATATAGTTCCACTCTTCATTTTGGAAGTAACAACTTGGAATCATGTGAACTCAGAACTGAAAGAGGATGTTGGAAGCAGGGTGATGAATTAGAAAGACATGACATCGCTCGGACACTTCTATTTGGTTTCAAAAGCTTTTTGCTTTGTCTTGCAGGTTGATCGCCAACCCCAGTTTATTCAAGGCTACCGAGTGATGTACCGTCAGACTTCAGGCCTGCAGGCTACAACGACATGGCAGAATTTAGATGCCAAAGTCCCAACTGAGAGAAGTGCTGTCTTAGTCAATCTGAAAAAGGGGGTGACTTACGAAATTAAAGTTCGACCATATTTTAATGAGTTCCAAGGAATGGATAGTGAATCTAAAACAGTTCGTACTACTGAAGAAGGTCAGTATTCAGATTTCTAACATGAACCAACCTTAAACTGTAATGAAATCAACTTCTGTTGAAGTTCTAGTTTTATCGTCTTCCTTAGAAGAGTACCAATAGAGAATTCTAAAAGTGAACCTGAGAAGTGTCTTTTTTCTTCTTTTATTCTGAGAAGTTCATAGAATCTAACAGCTCAAAAATTGTTAGTACAGGTTTGTGTGCCTGATGCACAGTGAGACCAAACATACCAAAATATCGCAGTTCAGAGCAGAGAAAGGTTTATTGCAGGGCCGTGCAAGGAGATAGGTGGCTTATGCCTTAAAAAGCCCTGACCTCCTCAAAAGTTTTCAGCAAGTCTGTGAGCAGCTCATACACAGTTTTCTTATTGGCTGATGGTGAGGTAATAGGGTGAAATCACAGGGGTTAATAATATCAGTCCTTAGACTCCAGTAGTCCTGGGGCTGTATGCTTATGGTCCTCAAGCAGTTAACATCTTTCATTTTGTGGCTGCTTTTCCGCATCTCTGAAACAACGCAGGAAATGTGCATCAAATACTGCTATCTAGGTACTTCAGAGAGGGGGACTAAAGCAGAGGATAAGGGGGAAGACATGTCCCAGGAAGGTACCACAGGGTCCTGTTTGGTTACAAACTGACTTTCAAGTAGTTTGAATTTTTCTTAAGGAAACATTAGCTTCAACTCTTGTTGGTCTATACACTGGAATTTGATTATAATACTTTCCCTTTTTGTTTTCACACATGGCTTTAGCTCATTTAGCTTCATTAAAGGACAAGCTAATGGAAACTCAAGTACACAGGCTGTTCTTTGTCCCTCCTCTGTTTTTGGTGTAGTAAAGCACGACATTCCCTTTTATAAGCCTCCTTCCCTTTGAGCTCTGCCAGTCGGATTCATAATTTCTAATCCGGAAGGCCATTTGAATGTTTGCAATAGCATTCTTCTTAATGATGTCCCCTCTCCATTTCCCCTTGGTAACTTTTCTTGTTGCAGATAGTTTAAAATCAATCTGCGATGGACATAAAATTAATATAGTCTCAACTAGTCCATTTTCTAGTTTCCCCTTCCCTAAACTAGAAATTGGCAATGAATGGTATCATCAAAGTACAAAAAGTCATATGCAAAGTATAATAAATCCCTACCTTTTCTGCTTCTCTGCTAATTTTTATGTAAAAAGCCTTTTTTCTTAACATATTTTATATAAATCAGTATAAAAGCAGCCTTAAGAAAATATGTGTAGATTGTTCATGCTAACATACAGATATACATCTCCAACCAAAGAGCCTTTAAATTATATATATCTTATAATTAGCAATACAGAGAAAGGTTATCTTCACATTGGTTTACAGTGTGATATACTGACATGGGCAGAAGTGCATGTTTTTAAAGGCATCATTAATTGACCTTTAGGATTTATAAAGAAAAAATTACTAAAATTTAATAATAGGATCTTTGTCTCCCATTAAATTTTGCTATATGTGGAAAACATAGAAAATAATGAGTGGGGTGAGTAAATTTCATACAGAATGCTATGTTTGAAGCACACTTCCAAAAATTAATTTCACTGCAGTTACTTTTTCTCCAGAATAGACATTTGTCACCGTTAGATTTACGTTCATCTCCTCTTTCTGAGGCCTCTGAAGGGAACAAATGGGACTCAGCTGGGCTGTGTCTGGGAACGATGAGTGGGCTCTTTCACATCTGGGTAATAATTGACCTGTCAGGAAATAGGCACCGTGTTCTCACCACGCCAGCAGTAAGGGAAATGAGAAACCAGTTCTCCAAAGTGTTACTTTTCAATAAAGTCTACCTAATGACTACAAAACCAGTAGGCAAACAGTTGGATTTATGTCATTGTGCCACATTTGAGACCAGCATTATCACATAGAGGAGTAATAAAGACCAGTATTGTGGTAACGTGTCTGTGTGTTTTCTACACGGACCATACTTCAGTGAAATGTGTTGTGATAATTTATCAAACACGGGAAACTTTATTGGTAAGCTTTTAAGTATCTTTTATGATTGAAGTGTACACATTTTCAAAGAACTAAATTATGTCGTTATGAAAACATTAATCTTATATGTAAAAATTCTTTCATACCTCAAAATTACATGACTTTTGCTTCAAGGGTTAGTACTTTGATTTGCTTTTTCAACTGTTTGCTTAAGCTCAGAGTTATACTGAGAATTGATGTTTTCCAGGAAAATTAGTATGACTTAGCTCTCAAATACACTGGATAGGAGATACTACTACTGTCCAAAATCAAGAATTATTTCTTATTCATCTTTTCTTTGTATAATTATAATTAGTTATGGGAAAAACCATAAAGGAAGAGAATTGTAGGAAATTAAAATCTGTCCATTTCACATTTGATCCAACATGAACTGTTTTCATTAATATCTTCAGAGTTCCTTGCCCATCAACGTAAAATAAGTTTCAAATCTTAAATTATGAATCAGTTTACAACAATCAATTATGTTTCTCATCATGAAAACAAAACTGTCTTTTCTCTGTGTTGGTGAAATTTATAGCTATGTTTCTGTTTTTATGTATTAAATGCAAGCCAAAACAAAACAAAAAGATAGTAATGCTACTACTCAGAAATAATGGCTGGTGAAATTTTGGAATGCATCCTCTCAGAATACTTTTGATAGCAGTGTTTTTGTTGTTGTTGTTTTGCTTATTTGTTTTACAAAAGAGGAGCCTGTTAGAGGCAAAAGAGTCAAGGTTCTAAAATCAGACATACCTGGTTCAAGTTCTCCCTCAGTTTGACTTAGATAAGTCTGTTATAGTAGCCTTCCTTTTCCTTATCTGTAAAACTAAGATGCATTGTTTTTTATTTCCTGTGAATTTTTTTTGTGAGAATGTTATTTTTACTGTGAAAATTAAACCTTACTCTTACCTAAGTTCTAGGCATATAGGAGACACACTCTCGAATATTAACTGTTAAATTTATTGTTGACATATCACTGTAGCTGTTTTACTTGCTTTAAATCTATCCATTATATTTAAAGGATTTTTTTTTAACCATTCGCTGTTCATTCAGAACTACTAGAAACAAGACCCTCTTGCATCTTGTCTTTATATTCATGTTCTATAAGCAGCATTAATGCACATTAAGACTTAAAATTAGGGTTTATTCTAATGACTTCTTCTGCAGCCCCAAGTGCCCCTCCACAATCTGTCACTGTGCTGACTGTCGGAAGCCACAATAGCACAAGTATTAGTGTTTCCTGGGATCCTCCTCCTCCAGATCATCAGAATGGAATTATCCAGGAATACAAGGTAAGGCCTGGATGAAGAAGGAAGGTTCACAGATAAAACTTCCCAGAGAAGTCTCAGGGTCATGTGGATGGGGAGTATTTCTGGTGGCCCTCTTACTGACTTTGAGTGTAAAGAAATATATGTTTGTGCGACTCGTAAAGAAGCAAATGCACAGAGGCAAATGCACAGAATTCATAGAACCTAAATCCAAGCTCACAAATAACACAGACTCAGTCAGACAAGTAAACCACAATAGTGCAGTGGTTATTATATATATATATATAATGTGGTTGCAGAACCTTGGAAATTTACAAAGATGGAATAGAGGATAGATAGTGAAGCCCTATCCTAGAAACTGTCTTTATCTTTGTTAGATTTCTCTGTAATGGGATTATGTTGTATAGTTGCTAAGTCGTGTTCCTCCAACTCTTTGCAGTCCCATAGACTATAGCCAGCCAGGCTCCTCTGTTCATGAGATTCTACAGGCAAGAATACCAGAGTGGGTTACCACTTCCTTCTCCAGAGGATCTTCCCAACCCAGGAATTGAACTCTTATCTCCTGCATTGACAAGCGTTGGCAGGCTTTTGCAGGTGGATTCTTGCCACTGAGCTACCAGGGAAGAACACAGGCCTTAGGCAGCTATTTTTTAAATGTTTTCTCATAAAAAGATGCTTTGTGGGTTTATAGTGTTGCCTGGAGAATCCCAGGGATGGGGGAGCCTGGTGGGCTGCCATCTATGGGGTCGCACAGAGTCAGACATGACTGAAGGGACTTAGCAGCAGCAGCAGCAGTGTTGGGATAGAGATAGGAAGTACCATCTCCCACTCTAAATTCTTTTACCAAGTTCTTGAGGTTCTGGAAAATATTTCACTTAAGAGCTGTATGCTCAGTCTCTCAGTCATGTCTGACTCTTTGTGACCCCATGGACCCCTCCAGGCTCCTCTGTCCATTGGGGAGTCTCTAGGCAAGAATACTGGAGTGGATTGCCACGCCCTCCTCTAGGCGATCTTCCCAACCCAAGGATTGAACCCAGGTCGCCCACATTGCAGGGGGATTCTTTACCTCTCAGGCACCAGAGCTTCCTAATCCAGGGATTGAACCTGCATCTTCTGCATTGGCAAGCAGATTCTTTACAACTAAGCCACCACGGAAGCCCTGAGAAAAGGGAGCCATTGAAAACACAAATTTTAGAAAGCTTTCATTTTTCAACTGATGAATTTGTTGCTGTTTAGAAACAATGTATCCATTGTTTCTTCACCATCATTTGAGAGACATCATTTGAGAAACACAAGTTGTCTAACTTTGAGAAGTGATTCTGATTAATTGTGATATGATTAGACCACATGGGTGAGTAAAACATATCATTAAACCTTGTAAAAATTCAAAACTCTAATTTTTTTTTTGCCATTAATAGATATTTGTAGAATTCTGACAATAATACACTAAGTAGATCTATTAGAAAAGAAAACTAGACACCCCACCTCACCCCAGAAATTCATAGTTGGTGTGTGAAATTAAGCTGAATAATTTTATTCAAAACATTAATAAAATTATTAATAATAATTAAATTAAATAATTAAATAAAATAATTAAAAAATTAAAAAATAATAAAAAATGTTAAAGTACAGTTTTCCTAAGTTAATGGTTAAGTTACTGAAGCAAATAGATTAAATTTGCCTAAAATTTATTTTAAAATTATTGCCATCACTTTATAAAGAAATGTGTCTAAGAATATAAGAGTAAGTGCTTTTATAATAGCACAATTACATAAATTATGAAATTTTATAAGCATTAAGATACATTCATACTGGATGAAGCACAAGCTGGAATCAAGATTGCCGGGAGAAATATCAATAACCCCAGATATGCAGATGACACCACCCTTATGGCAGAAAGTAAAGAACTGAAGAGCCTCTTGATGAAAGTGAAAGAGAAGAGTGAAAAAGTTGGCTTAAAACTCAACATTCAGAAAACTAAGATCATGGCATCCAGTCCCATCACTTCATGGCAAATAGATGGGGAAACAGTGGCTGACTTTATTTTTCTGGGCTCCAAAATCACTGCAGATGGTGATTGCAGCAGTGAAATTAAAAGACTCTTATTCCTTGGAAGGAAAGTTTTGACCAACCTAGACAGCATCTTAAAAAGCAGGGACATTACTTTGTCAACAAAGGTCCATCTAGTCAAGGCTGTGGTTTTTCCACTAGTCATGTATGGATGTGAGAATTGGACTGTAAAGAAAGCTGAGCACAGAAGAATTGATGCTTTTGAACTGTGGTGTTGGAGAAGACTCTTGGGAGTCCCTTGGACTGCAAGGAGATCCAACCAGTCTATCCTAAAGGAAATCAGTCCTGTGTATTCATTGGAAGGACTGATGTTGAAGCTGAAACTCCAATACTTTGGCCACCTGATGCAAAGAGCTGACTCATTTGAAAAGACCCTGATGTTGGGAAAGATTGAAGATGGGAGGAGAAGGGGACAACAGAGAAAGAGATGATTGGACGGCATCAGGGACTCAATGGACATGAGTTTGGGTAAACTCTGTGAGTTGGTGATGGACAGGGAGGCCTGGCGTGCTGCAGTTCATGGGATCACAAAGAGTTGGGCACAACTGAGCGACTGAACTGAACTAAGACACATTGTTTTAAAAGCAAAGAATTATCTACCTTGGTGTGTGTGTCTGTGCTTTAATTAGTTTAGGATTTTACTTTTGTATCATCGAGGACTAAATATCTTCAATCCATTCATTTAAATATTTATTTTTTTCACAACATGATAATTTTTAATAAGTTGTAAATTTTCTCACTCATATGAGTTTGTCCTGTTTTGGTACAAATGTGTATATTTTGGTAAGGGTTAAATATGCCTCCATTAGTAACTTAGGTTTCATAGACTAAAAGAAGTCTGAAATTCAAAGTCATTATGTTAATTTAAAGAAAAAGTATCATTAATTTATCTATTTCAGAAACAAATTGTGGATTTTCCTCCTTTTGTCTCCCCATGCAGATTATTAATTCTATATAATAGAAATATAAGTGTACACAGAATTTTTTACAACACATTTTACAAGCAGATTTTCACATCCCAAAAGAAAATGACTTTAAATTTAATTCTTATTGAAAGTGCAAGCCTAGCATCCCTCACAGCAGTGTTTAAGGACTTCCCACCACTCTGTTCATTCTCATACATGTGTATGTGTGTGTAGATATGTTTTGATCAATATTAAGATTTATTACTGTCAATGTAAATATTGACTTTAATTTTATCTCAGTCAATACCTATAACTTTAGTCAGTTAATCTTGTTAACTACCTCTGTATAAGTTAATATTTTCTTAAATGAAATATAAATTACTTAGATATGCACCTATATACTTCGGATACTACAACTCATAATCACCATATTTTAATAGATTATATGCATAGTAAATCTTGATAAATGAATTAACCAGAGGAATTTATGTGTTTTAATCCATACCTAAATACTGTTTGCAACCAAGGACCCCTTTCCAGACTTTGCAGAGATGTTGAGGAAATTGAATCATTGTTCTGTGAGCATTCAGTGTGTGGCGTTTTTTGGAGTTTTTTTGGCCACTCCAAATAATATGTGGGATTTTAGTTCCCTGACCAGTATCAAACCCATGCCCCTGGCTCCCCAGTGGTAACATGGACTCAACCACTGGACCACCAAAGAAGTCCCAAGTATTCAGTGTTCTTTGTAAAATACAAAGGAATGCTGTGGTGTTTTAGTTTCTTTTATTTTTCCTTTAATACACACAGATGTGCACAGACATGCACACATACAAATATACATATATATATATATATATATAAACAGACTAAATTAGGCATTCAAAAATGTCATTTACAAATAAGCCTAGAAAATAGACTGGTCACTACTAAAAAATGTGATCAATTATAATGAACTAATTACCAGAAAAGATAATTTTATGTTCTTTTGATATTCACTTTACATTTCTACAGATCTGGTGTCTGGGGAATGAAACACGATTCCACATCAACAAAACTGTGGATGCAGCCATTCGATCTGTAATCATTGGTGGACTATTCCCAGGTATTCAGTACCGGGTAGAGGTTGCGGCTAGTACCAGTGCAGGAGTTGGAGTAAAAAGTGAGCCACAGCCAATAATAATTGGTGAGTACCAATCTACATAATCTGTGCTTTAGAATCAGTCAGCTGGTAACAAGGTGGATTATTTTTTTTGAATCTACATCCCAACAGTGGGTATTCGGTAAGTAATGAGTAATCTGATCCACACATCATATAGGCAAAAAGTTATGACTAGAGTTTCTAACAAAAAAGTTTAGCAATCGTTCATGCTCTTAGGATATCCACAAACTTCTTAAAATAATAATGATTAAGATTTTAAATGCTGAAAGTTGGTTTGAAAATTATTTTTAATCAATAGTTTCATTTGTAATTTTGATGCCTTTGAAATATAGTAGGAAATGAGGCAGTTATTGAAGAAGGGTGTTATGTTTCACATTTATATGCTTTTTCTTAGCTAGAGAAATGTCAAAAATTAAACAGAAACAGGCCAAAAGAAACTTTGTAATCCAAATAAACTATCCCAAAGAAGAAATCCCTGTTCAGTCTACTAGCATTGTTATAGAAAATTGCTCCCTATCACCATGCATTGTGTTTGACTTTTCTTGAAATATATATAAATGGAATTGTACAGAATACAGTATTTTGTGTCTGACTTCCTTCACTAAATGTAGTATTTTTGAGATTCTCACATATATGTATTATGCAATTCATACGTTTTGTTTCTGAGCAGTATTCAATTGTGTGAATGTATCATATTTTGTTTCTCTGTTTTTCTCTTGAGAGAATGTGTAAATTTTTAGGATATATGTTTTTATTTCTTGTGGAGAATGACCTAGAAGTCGAATTTCTGGGTAAAAGCACTGATGTATTTGAGTTTATAAGAAACTTAAATATTTCTTCATACTGTATTTTGTACTCTCACTCAAAAAGAATATGACTCCCAATTTTTCTGCAGCCTCACTGACATTTGATATTGCCGTGTGTCATTACGGTCACTGCAGTGAGTTTAGGAGTCCCCTCACTGTCATTTAACTTTAGTTTTCTGTGATGACTAATGATGTTGGGCAACTTCATGTGTTCTTATTGACCATTCACATGTTTTCTTTTGTAAAATTTCCAAATCTTTGGTTTTTAGAAATGGTGCCCTTTGTCTTTCGTTACTGATTAAGAGAAGTTATTTGTTCATTTTTGATATAAGTTTACTGTCATAGATTTTTTCGCAAATATTTTCTCCCAATCTATGGCTTTCTTATTCCTTTTCTTAATATCATCTTTTGGATGAGCAAAAGTTTTAAATGTACATGATGTATAATTTATCAAAATTGTATTTCATGTTTAGTGCTTTCTAAGAAACTATGTCCTACATCTAGAGAGCAAATTTTTTTTTCCAGAAGCTTTACAGTTTTAGATTGTATGCTTAGGTCTATAATTTGTCTTAAAGAAATTGCATATGGTTTGAGGGTTGAGGTTTATTTGTTTCCATATGTAAAATTAAAATACCTAGGCATAGTTCACTGAAAAAGCTTTCCTTTCCCCAGTTAGCTGTATGTGTGCATTCATTCCGGATTCTCTATGTCATTCCATTTCTTTATTTATCTTCATAAGCCAAACCACTCTGTCTTGATTACTAATAGCTTATAGAAAGTCTTGGAGTCAAATAATGTGAATACTGCACCATTTTCTTCTCCAAAATTGTTTTCACGGTTCCAAACCTTTTGCTTTTCCATATACTTTTCAAATCAGCATGTCAGTTTCTACAAAATTATATTGGAATTGTGATTGAAAATGCAGTGAATCTATACACCAAATTGAAAAGGATAACTATTTTAATAGATAGTCTGTTTCTCTCTGAGAACATGATATACCTCTCTATTATATATCTTTATTTTCCTCAATAATATCTTGTAGTTTTCAGTGTATGACGTTAACATATATTTTGTTAAAATTTTTCTGGAGTATCTAATGTTTTTTTACACTATTATTAGTGGATTTATAACATTTCATTTTTCAACTATTTTATGTTATATAAAAATTTAATTTTATGTGTTATCGTTTTATCTTATGACCTTACTAACTTCTTCATTTATCTGTTTTAATAGTTTAATATTTTTTCTGAGTGTATTCATAAAATCACATGTTTTCTTTCTTCTTATTTATGTTAATATGGTAAATTCTAGTGAATAGATTCAAAGGTAAATAAACTTTATATTCCTGGGATAAATCCCACTTAGTCAGGACGTATATTATGCTTTTCACAGATGCTCCTGGATCTGATTTACTAGCATTTTTAAAGAATTTTGCATCTACACTCATGAGGAATATTGATCAGTAGTTTTCCTCTAATGTCTTTGTCAGGGTTTGGAATCAGGAATGCTAGCTTTATGAGTTTGGAAATATTCCTTCCTCTCTTACATTCTGTAAGAGTTTTGACAGACCTGGCACTATTTCTTCCTTAAATGCTTATAGAATTCAGTGATGATATCTGTGCCTAGGGTTTTCTCTGTCAATTATTTTTATTGTTATGAATTTATATTTATTCAATTTTTTTCTTCCCTGTTGGATGTGGTAAATGGATTTACAGTGTTTGCCCATCAATGAAATTGTCTAATCTGTCTAAATTGTTGACTTTATTATTAAATGTTTATTTGCAGTATCTCCTTATTTTTGTAATACCTTTAACTGTAATGTTTGAAGGATGAGCAGTAATGACTTCTCTTTTGTTCTTAAATACTGTGGATTGATGCTCTCTCTATTCTCCTTTTTCATTGCCCACCAACCCTCTCTCTTTTCACCCTCTCTCAAATTTGAATCTTGATAAGGATCTATCGATTTTATTAATACATTCCACATACAAGTTTTGGCTTTGTTAGTTTTATTTATTTTCTAATTAAGCAATTTCTGATATTCTTTCTTCTGTTTACTTTAATGTTGCTTCTTAAGATAGAAATGATTGAGAATAAATCAATTTTGGGGCTTTATTGTGAATATTTAAAGTTTTAAATTTTCCCCTGAACACTTATTCAGATAAATTTTAAAAATTTGGTGTGTTGTGTTTCCATTTATCATAACGTTGAAAACATTTTTCAGTTTCTGTAAAAACTTTTGATTTTTGCAGAAATTATTTGGAAATGTGTTATTAAATTTCCAAATGTTTTACTATTTTCCATACAGCTTTTTGTTGATTTCTCATTTAATTTCACTGAGATCAGAAAGTATATTTTGCATGAACTTAGTTTTTTAAATATTTTATTTTATAGCCCAGAATTTCACCTTAGTTAATGTTCCTTGTACATTTAAAAACTAGGTTCATTTTTATTTTTCTAATTTGGAATGGAATGTTCTAAAAATATCAGTCAAATCAGTTGGTAGTATTATTCAGGTCCTTACTTATTTTCTGTTTATTTTTTTTTTTAATAAATAAGAAAGCCTGAAATTCAGTATAATTATAGATTTGTATATTTCTCCTTTGTGTTTGTAAGTTTTTATTTCATGTATTTTGCTACTCTGTTTTAACTAAGTACATATTAGTATTGTTGTCTTAGTTAACTTACGCTTTTTCATTATGAAATGTCCCACTTTATTTCCTGCTGCTGCTACGGAGAAGGCAATGGCACCCCACTCCAGTACTCTTGCCTGGAAATTCCCATGGACAGAGGAGCCTGATAGGCTGCAGTCCATGAGATT
The DNA here is from genome assembly GCF_019923935.1 of Bubalus bubalis. Lineage (NCBI taxonomy): Eukaryota > Metazoa > Chordata > Mammalia > Artiodactyla > Bovidae > Bubalus > Bubalus bubalis. The sequence goes on from NC_059157.1 coordinate 70,201,114, forward strand.
TTTTTGTCTTGAAACTTACTCTTTCTGATGTTACTACAGCCTTATAAATCTTTATGTTTTTTTAATTTTTTCTGTCCTTTAAACTCCTATATCTCTGTATTTAACGTACATTTCTATTATTTAAATTACATATTGTTCAGCTTTATTTTTTATCCAATATGAATATCTCTCGCTTTTAGTTGGAGTATTTATTATCTTTGATGTGATCATCAATACTTTGTAGCTTAGAACTGCCCTTCTTTTTTTAATGAATTTGTTCTTATTTTTCCAAATTTGCTAAGTTCTTTAGGATGAATAAGATAACTTTCTGTAGAATATTTTATACTCACTACTGAACTATTAAGTATCCTTATTTTTGCAATGATTGCTCTAGGACTGGCCTATATTCAAGCTTGTTTGCTATCGGCTTACCTTTTACTTCCATACATGTAATAAAAACCAATGGAAATTTCTGACTTTCTTCACTCTGTATGACAGATCTAGGTCCATCCAAATCTCTACAAATGACCCAATTTCATTCATGTTAATGGTTGAGTAATATTCTATTTCTATTTGTATCATATCTTCTTTATCCATGCATCTGTTGATAGACATTTAGGTTGCTTCCGTATCCTGACTGTTGTTAATAGTCAGTGCTACAGTGAACATTGGAGTGCATGTGTCTTTTTTACTATGGATTTCTCAGGGTATATGTCCGGTAGTGGGATTGCTGGATCACGTGGTAGTTCTAGTTTTAGTGTTTTAGGGAACCTTTATGTTATTCTTCATAGTGGATGTATCAATCTGCTGTATAGGTCAGGGAACCTAGCTTGATGCTTTGTGGTAAACCAGATGGGTGGGATGGGAGGGTGGGGTGGGAAGGAGGTCAGAGGGAGGAGATATATGTATACATATGACAGATTCACTTCATTGTACAGCAGAAACTAACACAACACTTAAAACAACAATTCAGTTCATTTCAGTTGCTCAGTCATGTCCGACTCTTTGCAGCCCCATGGACTGCAACACTCAAGGCCTCTCTGTCTATCACCAACTCCCGGAGTTTACCAAAACACATGTCCATTGAGTCGGTGATGCCATCCAACCATCTCATCCTCTGTCGTCTCCTTCTCCTCCCGCCTTCAATCTTTCCCAGCATCAGGGTCTTTTCCAATGACAGCTCTTTGCATCACGTGGCCAAAGTATTGGAGTTACAGCTTCAGCATCAGTCCTTCCAATGCATATTCAGGACTGATTTCCTTTAGCATGGACTGGTTGGATTTCCTTGCTATCCAAGGGAGTCTCAAGAGTCTTCTCCAATACCACATTTCAAAAGCATCAATTCTTCGGCTCTCAGCTTTATAGTCCAACTGCCACATCCAACACGACTAGTGGAAAAACCATAGCTTTGACTAGATGGACCTTTGTTGCAAAGTAATATCTCTGCTGTTTAATATGCGGTCAAGGTTGGTCATAACTTTTCTTCCAAGGAGCAAGCATTTTTTAATTTCATGGCTGCAGTCACCATCTGCAGTGATTTTGGAGCCCAAGAAAATAAAGTCTGACACTGTTTCTATTGTTTCCAATCTATTTGCCATGAAATGATGGAACCAGATGCCATGATCTTCGTTTTCTGAATATTGAGCTTTACACCAACTCTTTCACTCTCCTCTCTCACTTTCATCAAGAGGCTCTTTATTCTTCTTCGCTTTCTGCCATGAGGGTGGTATCATCTGCATAAATGAGGTTATTGATATTACTCCCAGCAATATTGATTCCAACATGTGCTTCATCCATTCCAGCATATCTCATGATGTACTTACTCTGCATATAAGTTAAACAAGTAGGGTGACAATATACAGCCTTGACATACTCCTTTCCCAATTTGGAACCAGTCTGTTGTTCCATGTTCAGTTCTAACTGTTGCTTCCTGACCTGCCTACAGATTTCTCAGAAGGCAGGTCAGGTGGTCTGGTATTCCCATCTTATCTCTTGAAGAATTTTCCACACAGTTTGCTGTGATCCACACAGTCAAAGGATTTGGCATAGTCAATAAAGAAGAAGTAGATGTTTTCCTGGAACTTTTCTTGCTTTTTCGACGATCCAGCGGATTTTGCCAATTTGATCTCTGGTTCCTCTGCCTTTTCTAAATCCAGCTTGAACATCTGGAAGTTCACAGTTCACGTACTGTTGAAGTCTGGCTTGGAGAATTTTGAGCATTATTTTGCTAGTGTGTGAGATGAGAGCTAGTGTGTGAGATGAGAGCAATTGTGTGGTAGTTTGAGCATTCTTTGGCGTTACCTTTCTTTGCAAGTGGAATGAAAACTGACCTTTTCCAGTCCTGTGGCCACTGCTGAGTTTTCCAAATTTGCTGGCATATTGAGTGCAGCACTTTCACAGCATCATCTTTCAGGATTTGAAATAGCTCAACTGGAATTCCATCACCTCCACTAGCTTTGTTCGTAGTGATGCTTCTTAATGCCCACTTTACTTCACATTCCAAGATGTCTGGCTCTAGGTGAATGATCACACCACAGTGATTATCTGGGTCATGAAGATCTTTTTTGTACAGTTCTTCTGTGTATTCTTGCCACTTCTTCTTAATATCTTCTGCTTCTATTAGGTCCATACAATTTCTGTCCTTTATTGAGCCATCTTTGCATGGAATGTTCCCTTGGTATCTCTCATTTTCTTGAAGAGATCTCTTGTCTTTCCCCTTCTATTGTTTTCCTCTATTTCTTTGCATTGATCACTGAGGAAGGCTTTCTTATCTCTCCTTGCTATTCTTTGGAACTCTCCATTCAAATGGGTATATCTTTCCTTTTCTCCTTTGCCTTTCTCTTCTCTTGTTTTCTCAGCTATTTGTAAGGCCTCCTCAAACAATCAGTTTGCCTTTTTGCATTTCTTTTCTTGGGCATGGTCTTGATCCCTGCCTCCAGGTGCAATGTCAGGAACCTTTGTCCATAGTTCTTCAGGTACTCTATCAGATCTAATCCCTTGAATCTATTTGTCCCTTCCACTGTATATTGGTAAGGGATTTGATTTAGGTCGTACCTGAATGGTCTAGTGGTTTTTCCTACTTTCTTCAGTTTAAACCTGAAAAATTTAAAAAGATACATGAAGTATTATTATTGATTTGACTTTAAACAATCTTTCAAATAAAACTAAGAAATAATATTTTGTATTACTCATGTTCCTGGGTTTCATTATCTCTTTAACTCAGGAATGCTATTCAGCTCTTTTGGGCTCCCTTCACTGCATCACATTTTAGAAATTATAATCAGATAGAAAGTTATGAATATATTAACATTTTCCTGCTTTATGTCCCTGTTCTGATAATTCTGTGTTTTTATTTCACATACTTTGCCTAGGCTTTTACTAGTTCATGGTGGAATTGCATACCCCACTCCTATTATTCCTACATAGGCAGGAGTGAAAGTATCCAGTGAATTATTCACTCTAAATAATACACTTTTCATTTGTTCTCTTTTGAATTTTTTCATTTCCCTCTGAAATTTTCCATATGTTCATTCATAAACTCTGTTGTTTTAAGTTATTGAACATATTGTAATGACTGCTTGAAAGTCTTTTCCTCTAATTTAAATATCCATGGTATCTTGTGGTCTATTTCTACTGATTACTATTCCTCTTGATCGTAGGTCATTGTTCCTTCATTTTTTTGTTGTTGTGATTGTTATTATTGTTTTGTTTGCTTTTGCATACCTGGCAATTTTTTACTGTGTGTTGGACTGTGTATTGTAATAGACTATGCAATTTTGTGATCTTCTGAAGAGTGTTGGTTTTTTACCTAGAGGCAATTAGGTTACTAGCTGATCATCTTGATCTTGTGGAGGTTTTTTTTTTTGCATTTTGCTAGTATGGACTATTTATCTTTTGACAATATACTCAGGCCAAACCTCAGTTTATATTTACTTATTTTACTTCTAAGGCATGGAGCCCCTGAGCTTTGGGTGAAAAGCCTAGTATGTTTATCTGATCTGCCTAACTTGATGGAATTTAAACTTTACAGTGTCTGCAGTGAGAGAGTGATCAGCCTCTTCTGCTTTTTACCTTTTGAGTTTCACCAGATCCTTGAAAGTGTCCTTCTACCTGCACAATACGTAGTTCAGTCTAGGACTGAGGGAGAATTTATGCACATATTTTAGAACATTACCCTCCTATCTCTCCCTCTTTCACATGATCTCTCCCTTAATTTTTAGTCACACTGGCTGCTGTGAATGCTGCTCTCTGACATCTCCTACAAATAAAATTGTAATTTTCAGCTTGGGTTCTAGCTCCCTAGCACTGCATGGATTGAGCTCTCTAGGGGGCTAGAAAGCTTCATAAATGCAGATTTTTTTTCCTGAGTGGTTTTATTCTTTCAAAAAGCAAATCCCTTCAGATCACCTTGATTTTATTTGTCATTGTCTTTAGCTTATTAAATATTCTTCCTAGAGTTTATATATTTTAAAAATACTTGTCCAGAGTTTAATACAAGCAAATGTACCATTCCCATGCTTTTCTGTTTATTTTCAGAAATGATGCATATAGAGCATACTATCAAAATCTGGAAAATTGTTTCTTATTACAAAGCCATTTATTGTAAATGAAGAGATTTAACATTCAGTCATATGCTTCCCAGGTGGCTCAGTGATAAAGAATCCACCTGCCAATGCAGGAGACACAGGAAATGTGGTTTCGATCCCATGGTAGGAAAGATTCCCTAGAGGAGGAAATGGCATCACAGTCCAGCATCTTGCATGTAAAATCCCATGGACAGTGGAGCCTGCAGGCTACAGTCCATGGGGTTGCACAGAGTTGGACACAACTTTGCACACATGCATGAAATATTCAGTCATGATGTTAAATTTTTTTAGATTCTCCAAGTGTTCTTTCTTTTATATATTAAAAGCATTAAAAAAAAAGTTATAGTGTTAACTTTTCTTTAAATTGTATTCCCTTTCTTAATTAGTCATACAGATTGAATTAATTTCTTAACCTAAGGGAAGCCTATAATCTTGGCCCTTCTGAGATTTTCTAAAGTAAATTGGAATAAGAAAGAAATACAGATACACCCAAAAGGATTTAACAGATTTAGATATAGATACACGCTCTTATTTCTACATGTTTTCTAAATAATATTTAGCATATGTTATTAAGAAATAAAACAGTAAGTTTTCACTTAAAAAATATGAAACATATTTGAAAGGCTTCCCTGGTGGCTCAGACAGTAAAGAATCTGCCTGTAATGCAAAAGACCCAGGTTCAACCCCTGGGTTGGGAAGATCCCCTGAAGGAAATAATGGCAACCCACTCCAGTATTCTTGCCTAGAGAATCCCAGGGACAGAGGAGCCTCGTGGGCTACAGTCCATGAGGTCACAAAGAGTCAGACACAACTGAGCAACTAACACACTTCAAAAGGTGTAGTTTTCTAGGACAGCTCCTTGATAAGTAAGCAAAGCATTTTTTTCACTGCCCTTCTAGCATATATGTATAGAAAATTTGACTGAATATAATTTTTCTAAATCAAAGGCCAATAGGATTATCAAACATCTATATTTCCCTTTCATGGTTTCTTTTTTACTATTATCTTTGCTAATAAATAAATAATCTTGTATTATTTTAAAAAGATTGAGTGATCAAGTGGATAATGTGTGATTTGTTTACATATCATACAACTTTTCAGATTTTATATGAAATAAAAAATAAAATAATAAGTAATATTTCTATCTCCTCTTTATATGGATAGAATATTACCCTACCCAAGATCTTATTATAGAAAATAGAATTGCACCACTTGAAATAAATTAAAAACACAAACAACACACACACACACACATGCACAATTCAATTTGAAAAAGGCTATTTGTCCTCAAAAGATTTATTTCTTTTTAATATCCACTGTTGTACTGTTTAATTGTTTCTTTAATTACTCCCACATATCTACCTTAACATCGTGTCTGATAACCTTATCTACACAACTGTTATTCCTTAGTTGAAAAGTGATTTAGTGATGGCTGATCTCCTCTTCTCTTTCAATTTATGCTTTCCCTATTGTCTACTCAGTACTGGAAACAGCACTTGAAGTGACTCAAGCTCTTCCTCATTTCCCCTTTGCTTTAATTAAATCATGTATTGGCATTTGATGTAATTTATGGCTGATAATTTTAGATTTGTCTTAAGCCAGACAATGTACTGTTTCATCTATTCCTTGTCAGCTTAGCTTTTATTCCAGAAAGCTACATTAAAAGGACCTTTAATTAAAATATTATATAAATATAATAAGCTGCCTCACCCAAGCTTAACAGTAATATTGTTCTTTTGTCTGCCATTTCTTCTGTTAAAGTGATTTTATATCAAAATATCCATAATTCTGTTTGCAACTGCACACACAAGAAAGCAACCAAATATATTTACATATATAAGCATCAAACAGCCATGTTATATAATGAACTTATAATGACTTAAAAGTCTCAATAATCTTGCTTAATAATATAGCTTGTTTCTGTAATCATTTGGTCATTTCACGCTTACCTTACATAGTTGGTAATAATATGTGGAACAGCTGCAGACTTTTACAGTAATAGGTACAATCGCATCTGATGTGTCTAATTAATTTTTAGTCCAACAAATTAGTTTGGTTCTTCATTACTCTCCAATGGGAGGGAGACATTATATTTCAGTATATTTTTTTTTGTCTGAAATAGCAACACATTGTCACACGTCACACACATCCCATGTCTGTGCTCTAATTAGTTCAACTGACAACATTGTTTCAAAAGTACTAGCTGTACTAGAAACACTAATACACCTTGGGCAACATAAATATTCCACTATATTCAATATGATGTTTTACGACTCTTTTACACAAATGAAGGACAACTTTTCTTTTCTGATTGTGCTATAAAGTGTTTTCTTTTTAGTTATAGCTAGTGTTTAGCACAGTCAACATATATGAATATGAGCTCATTTTAAATACATGCTAGACTATGTTTATATGTATACTGATTAAAAGCAAAGAGATGAGGAAAATGAATCAGGTTTACTACACAGGTGAAGATGATTTTTAAATCTGGAAATTAACACAAAAGAAACTTCAGAAGTGAAATACTGGACTATATAAAAACTGGACATATCAATGGAACATTATGTGTAAATGTGGGCATGATGAAGGACACAAACAGTAAAGACCTAACAGAAGTAGAACAGATTAAGAAAAGTTCTCAAGAATACAGAGAAAAACTATACAAAAAAATCTTAATACTCTGAATAATAATGATGATGTGGTCGCTCACCTAGAGCCAGACATCCTGGAGTGTGAAGTCAACTGGGTCTTAGGAAACAGTACTATGAACAGGCTAGTGGAGGTGATGGAATTCCAGTTGAACTACTTAAAATGCTAAAAGAGTATGCTGTTAATGTGTTGCACTCAATATGTCAGCAAATTTGGAAAACTCAGCACTGGCTTGGAATAGGAAAGGTCAGTTTTTATTCCAACCCCAAAGATGGGCAATGCCAAAGAATGTTCCAACTACTGTACAGTTGCGTTCATTTCTCATGCTAGTAGGTTTATGCTTTAAATCCTTCAAGCTAGACTTCAACAGTATGTGAAGAGAGAACTCCAGATGTATAAGCTGTGTTTAGAAAAGACAGAGGAACCAGAGATCAAATGGCCAACATCTATTGGATCATAGAAAAAAGCAAGGGAATTCCAAAGAAACATCTACTTCTGCTTCATTGACTACACTAAAGCCTTTGATGTGTGGATCACAACAAACTTTGGAAAATTCTCTAAGATATGAGAATACCAGACCACCTTACCTGTCCTGAGAAAGCTGTATACAGGTCAAGAAGCAACAGTTAGAACATGACATGGAACAAAATTGGGAAAGGAATATGACAAGGCTGTATATTGTCACCCTGCTTATTTAAATTATATGCAGAGTACATCATGCGAAATGCCAAGCTGGATGAATCACAAACTGGAATCAAGATTGTCAGGAAAAATGTCAACAACCTCAGATATGCAGATAATACCACACTAATGGCAGAAATTAAAGAGGAAGTAAAGAGGCTCTTTATGAGGGTGATAGGAAAGAGTTAAAAAGCTGGCTTGAAACTGAACATTCAAAAAATGAAGATTAAGTTATACCAGACCCATCACTTCATGGGAAATAGAAGGGATAAAAGTGAAAGCAGTGAGAAGTTTTATTTTGGGGGCCTCCAAAATCACTGCAGATGGTGACTGCAGCCATGAAATTCAAGGGTGCTTGCTCCTTGGAAGGAAAGCTAAGACAAACCTAGACAGCAAATTAAAAAACTGAGACATCAGTTTGCCAGTAAAATTTCATATAGTCAAAGCTATTGTTTTTCCAGTAGTCGTGTACGGATGTGTGAGCTGGACCATGAAGAAAACTGACTGTCAAAGAATTGATATTTTTGAATTGTGGTGCAAGAAAAAATGCTTGAGAGTCCCTTGGACAGCAAGGAGATCAAAACAGCCAATCCTAAAGGAAATCAACCCTGAATATGCATTGGAAGACTGTTGGTGAATGTGAGTTTCCAATACATTGGACACCTGATGGGAAGAGCTGACTCTTTGGAAAAGACCCTGATTCTGGGAAAGATGGAATGCAAAAGAAGTGAGCAGCAGAGGATGGGATGTTTAGATAGCATCACTGACCCAATGAACATGAACTTAAGCAAACTTTGGGAGAGAGTGAAGGACAGAGGAGCCTCACGTGCTGCAGTCCACAGGGTCACAAAGAGTCAGACACGACCTAGCAACTGAACAACAAATAAACAAATGGGCATTCTGATTGGCTTAACAAAGTAAAAATTTCTTTCTTATTCATAGTCAGTCTAATATGGGTTTGCAGAATGGAGGATGGGGTTTCTACTCCATAGAGTTTTTCATGAAATGTGGATCCTTCCAGTCAATGGTGTACCGTCTCTCATAGGGTCAGCATCCCACGACTGATCCCTTGTTCTATCCAACACCTTAGAAAAGAGAGTATGAAGCGCTGTCACAGTGGTACATGGATTGGCCCAGAGATACCATGCATCTGCCTGTGTACAATTGTCCAATATTCAGTCACTTTGTTGCACTCGACTACAAGGGAGGCTGGGAGATACAGGCTACTTTTCTTCTCTGGAAGAAAAGTGAAACCTTGGTAAACAAGTCATCTATGGTTTGAAGCACTCTCACATCTAGATAATTTACAACTTATATTCCTACCTGGGGCTTCCTTGGTTACTTAGATGGTAAAGAATCTGCCAGCAATGCAAGCACGGCTGGGCACATCCACGTGCACATGTAAAGAGGTTAATAGGAACACTGTAATTTGTGACTCAAGTTATGGCCATGTAAAGCTAAGAGTTACTTAAGACCCACTCAGGTAAAGTAAAAGTAAAGTCTTAGTGGTTCAGTCATGTCCAGCTCTTTGTAACCTCATGGACTGTAGCCTGCCTGGCTCCTCTGTCCATGGGATTCTCCAGGCAACTTACTGGAGTGAGTTGCCATGCCCTCCTCCAGGGGATCTTCCTCGTCTCCTGCGTCTCCTGCATTGCAGGCAGATTCTTTACTGCTGAGCCACCAGGGAAGTCCACTCCTTACATTCATCATCTGGGTTAATCCCTACATAAACCCACTGCTTTCCTAGCTTGGAAGTGACATGGATGATACTCAAATGTGGAACTTCAAAGATCTTGCTGTTTCCAGTATGTTACAGTGGCAGGATAACTAAAACAAGAGAATTACACATTCCTTTGATATGGTATGCTGAAATTTACCATTTATTTTTGCTTACAATTTATTTTTTGATTATTTTTTTACTCACTAAATGAGATATTGGTGTGGACAGGGAGGCCTAGCGTGCTGTGATTCATGGGGTCGCAAAGAGTAGGACATGACTGAGCGACTGAACTGAACTGAACTGAATGAGATATGATATTAATATGATAATTCACTTAGTTTCCAGTTTCTGAATTCATCCATCTATTAAATAAGCACCTAAATCTTTGCTCATTAGTAATGTTAGAATTCCATGAGTCTTAAACCTGTTTAAAAATGTGGATTGAGATTGTCTTTATTATGTCCGAGAGGACTAAACTGTCAGAAATGTGACAACTTCTAGAATAATCTTAGTCTAGATTTAAGTGTATGATTTGTTACATTGACCTTAGAATTAATTTTCAAGTTGTTTTGTATCTAACTTTCATGTGGATTTTCAAGTTGTTTTGTAGCCAACTTTCAAGTGGATTTTCAAATTAGCTTCAGATACTTTAAAGGCATTTAAGAGTTTTATCTTTCTGGGAGATTTTAACTATAGATACTAATCTCTATGAAAAGATGTTTATGTTATTATCATTATTTAATATAGCAGTTTCAATACCTTCCAGAAAATTAAAGTATGTTTGATCAAGGTAAATTATTTGGTAAAATATTAAGAGAAATATTTTGATCATCTGTATTAGGCAGTGCTGTAAGGGGAAAGGTAATTTGCAAATACCCAGTTTAAAAGTTGTAGTTGCTTTTCTTTTTTTAAACGAGAATTGTCTTACACAATGCTTTACCTAACTGAAGAAAAGTTATTATTATTTCAGCTCACACACTTGTTTTAGTATTTATATATGAAGCAATAAATCAAGAAGTGGTTCTGAATCTGTCCATAGTAAAACAAAACACAAAGGAGCAATGTTCTTATTCACATTTCAAACTTATGATTTGATTCTCCTTTTGAAACTTATAAAATCTGCTTACCAGTAAATTGTGAAAGGGTCAGGACACAACAAATATTACCTGCTTCAAAGAAGGTTACAATCTTCTGTGCCTTTGGTGTAGCACGTATGTATTTTTGTGGGGGTTTGGGTCTTAATATTTACTAGCACTAACTATTGTTTCTTCCATAGGGGGCCGAAATGAAGTTGTCATTACCGAAAACAATAACAGCATAACTGAGCAAATCACTGACGTTGTGAAGCAACCAGCTTTTATAGCTGGTATTGGTGGTGCCTGCTGGGTAATTCTGATGGGTTTTAGCATCTGGTTGTACTGGCGAAGAAAGAAGAGAAAGGGACTCAGTAATTATGCTGGTAAGAGGCTATTTCCAGCTAAGAAAATGTCTTAGCTTTAGAAATATGATAAAATGTAAGGGAAGGAATGAAACGGGATATGAAATGAGTGAATGAATGGGTGTTTTTTGCTTGATTTAAGCCATTATAAACAACATGCTTTAATGCTTTAACAACTGCTCTTCATCATATCACATTATGACCATAAGGCCATCTTCTTGCCTGTATCTTCAAGGAAGCATAAGAAGAGTGCACACCAATAAAGTGATTAGCCATTTTTCTTAATAGTTCAACACACACACACACATAGACTTTGCAAGCTATGACACCATGTTTGAGAAGTATATTTAAGCAAGAGCATTCCTAAAATGCTCAGGAAAAAAAGAGAAAAGATTTGAAATGTAGTTTTTCATATTTACAGTACAGATTACAAAGGGAAATGTATCCCAGATGGAAAATACAAACAAAACAAATAAATTTCACCAGGATTGATGAAACTGATGAGGCATGATTTGTTTTACTGGTCATTTAAATAGAATGTCTATTATAAAATGACCAATGAGCATTTTAGAAAGAAGAAAAAACAGAAGCAAAAGTAAGAGAAAAAAAATAAGATCCTAGATGTTCTACTTGTTTGCAAAAATATTTTCTTTGAATCCACAGCAGGAATTTTAAGGACGTCCAAAATTATGGCCTTCAAAATACATCCAAGGCAGAAAGAGAGAGAAAATTATCAAGTCAGTGAGTGAAAAATGACCTCGATATTGAAGCTATGTTCAGTTAAAGTTTGAATTACATTCATTTTAAGTACTTTCTCTAACAATGATAAAAAAAAAAAGCCTCACAAATACTTTACATTTTCTAGAATTTTCAAGGGAACAATTTTAATTTATCATTGTCCTACAAATATTTTAAAAATCTTTGAGATATTTTATTCATCTTCTATTTCTGATTTTTACTTTAATAAGCATAAATGTCTTCATAAGTGATTTTACAGAGGCTTCATTACTTATTAAGCTTATCAGCTGCTATAACTTGTAGCATACAAGCTTCTGAGAATAGTTCAAAATGAAAGAAACACCATCCATTTGGCTGTTTTCCTTGTTATTGAGTAGTATTTAAATATGATCAGTTGATGATCACATTGCGGCTCATGACTATAGCTTGTAGAAATAATGTTTGTTAGTTACTGGTTAGAATATATTCCCAGGACTAGAGAAGATAGTATAGTGTATTCATTGCAGAAGGGTTTCCATACTTTGTGACTTGCTATTGCTGTGCCGTTCTCATTTCTTATTGGTTGCTGATGCCTGCTTCCTTATGCTCTGTCCTCTGAGTGCTTTATCAGCCTGCCAATGAAGGATTCTTCCTGGAAAGGGATGCTGGGCAATGACTGCTGAGTGTCAGAGTCATGAACATTAATGAGACTTTAATGTAGCTTCTTGTTTTGCAGTCCAGTCCCCTGCTTTCATTCCTTGAAGATACTGTCCGTTTACCTGTCTGTTTCGTCTGTCACCGTGTTCTGTTTCATCTCTGTGACATGCTCATATTAATCAAAGACTATTTTTGTGTTTATCTCTTTGCTTGACTTTAGTGAAAATAATAAAAGACTGACAATGTCAGTCACTTCAGTGCCCCATTTGGAGTGTTGCATTTTTACCCTCTGTAGGATTTTCATTCACTTCTTCCAAATAGCATTAGTCTCCTAATTAGTAGTTATGTTTTTTTGTAAAATCATGTCAGAGAGCCTTTCTTCTTTTCTTTCTTCTTCTCTTTAAAAACAGCAGTTCTTTACATTTGATTGGAAAATATCTGTTGGTCTTTGAGCTGGACAAGAATAGCACATTTCCTGTTGTCATTTCTCATTGTGATTGATATCCATCTGCTTGTAGAAGAACTGCTAACTCAGAAGGTGCTATGCCCTTCAAATATTTTGGAATCAGACCAAGCCACAGAGCAGGCTTTCTGAACCTTTATCCTTAATTGATAGATGGCTGACTCTCAGAATGGATTCACCTTCAGCTGGAAATTTGCCTTCCAGCAACTGCTGTTCTCTTCTAGGTGAGAAGCAAATGAAAATCCACGCTATAGGTACTCAGCATTGCATATCTGCCTTGGTAATATTCTCTACACATTTCCCCCCATAAATATCCTTAACCTCCACTTTCTGGAATTTTTATATTCTTGTCTTTCTACAGCTTAAAGAATATGGGGATTGTAAATAGGCATGCTTAGTGTAGTATTTGTTTTTCATATGTTTGATTTTATGACATTTGATTCATGAGCTAATGATCTGTTTTAAGAGCACAGAGATTTCATACAGGGCTAATTTCCTCTGAAGTATTTTATAAAAGTTATCAAGAAAGTGGTCTATGTGTAATGGTTCTGTTTAAATTTTGGTTTTCATAGAAATTTCTGTGGGAATCTTATACGTATGAAATGCAAAACTGGTAAGCTTAAAGCAATATAATTTTACTCAGAAAATGAGAAGTCTAACATTTCTACTTTTTACTACACATCGTTTCAAATTTTTCTTACTGATTTATGACACCAGTGATCATTTTTTTCAAAGAAACGTAAGTCTATATTGGGATCAGTATTTAAATTAATTTATAACAAAAGATGACTTCATTTGCTTTAGACCCCAAATATGATCTTAGATTATACTTCAACATCTGCTGAAATTCATATAAATTCAGAAACATGCATTTTAATAATGCTAATCCTAAGTAGAATTGAAGTGGTGATTTAGTCGCTAAGTTGTGTCCGACTCTAGCGACCCCATGGGCTGTGGCCCACCAGGCTTCTCTGTCCACGGGATTTTTGAGGCAAGAATACTGGAGTCAGTTGCCGTTTCCTTCTCCAAACCAGCAACTGAACCCAGGTCTCCTGCACTGCAGATAGATTCTTTACCAACTGAGCTACCCGGGAATTCCCAAGTAGAATTGAAAAGTAGGTTGAATTTGACTTCAGTGCTTGCCTTTTCTACTTCATTCCAAGTCTTCTTAATATCACAGGTAGATTTTAACCATCATAGGAAAGATTTTAACTATTGGGGAGAAGAAATCCTTTGCAGAGTGGAAAATCCAAGTCTTCACAGGATGCCTTCCACTCACTCTATAGGCAAAAGTTTACCCACTGATTTTTATCGTGTTAATCTTTGACTCTCCATCTCCATATGGAAAATTATATTTGAATGCTTAGAAGAAAGGTAAAAAAAAAATGATATGCTATTCAGCGTTGATATTTTTTCTTATGATTCCAAAGAGTTAACATATTGATCATAGAACACTAGTGGATCAGCACCTTAGATTGTAAAAGCAACTGTCAGGAATCAAATATAAACTTTTGAAAGGATCTGAGAGGACAATTTGGCCTGAATGTAAAGTTTTGCTTCTTTACAAAGCAGAACATGGCGATTTCCCCAGGGCAAAGTTACTAGCTTCCTATTTCAGTTTTTTCCTATTTCAGTTTTTTTCCTATTTATTCTTTGTTTAAATTCTTCAGACACAAACATGCACTAAAGCTTTGCTCGTGGCTCAAAGATGGGCAGCTAGAAAGAGAAACATATTCCCCTGTCTCATATTCTGCATGAAATCATTTTATTTTTTTCTAGAATAACATGCAATGTTATTTATCTTGCTCTTCATTGAGTACTAACAGTGCTTGCCATTGCATGTGAGCTTCCTGTCTGCCAAAAATATTCACTACCTGAGTTGTTATAGGATGAAATAGAATCATGAAGATATTTGGGCAGAAAATATTAGGTGATTTTTGAATCTAGAGAAAATGTTTGATTATATGTGTTAATGGTGTTTGTGAATAGAAAAGTGAACAATATATAGTTTGAATAAAGCCATGCAGCTTTCACAAGGATTCTGTATGTCATATTACGATCTTTATGAAGCCTGCATGATGCTTTTCAAACTAATGCTGGTCATATTTCTATCAATAATTTTTAAGTTATCAACTTTTTAATGGAAGTAAACTAACTTTCACACTTTTAAAGGGTTGAGTTCTATTTTATGAATATTACCTCTGAGGATGACAGATTTAATTAAACTCAGTAAATGTAAATAATTTAATGAGTGAGCAAATTATGAAATACCAAACACTTCATGCATAGGTTTTAAACCATTGGTGAAATTATTTGACAAAACCATCCTAAGACAGCTAAAAGATTTGATGGAATTTTTATACTCCGATTATCTGGGCTTGAGTTAAGGCTTATTAAAAGAGGATTAATCTACATTCATAGTTGAGAAATAGCTTATCAGGCAAGGGAATGAGGCTTGGCTGGCAACATTAAAGTTTCCATTTGGAGTAGGAAAATGTGGCCTACTAGAGATAGGCACTCTGAAAGCTTCCTTACCTCAAAATGTCAATTTTCCATGTAGTTATATTTCCCTTCCCCCTCCGTGCTAGCAGGCATGAGATTAGGATTAATCCTGACAGATAATAGTAGAGGTACTTTGTATATGATCTGAACTTGCAAAATCTCTTTACCTTCTGTCTTTCATAAATGCTGCAATAAATTCAGAATATTTAATACATTTCTAAAACAGTTAAGAGTGAGGTGTCTATAGAGCTTTTTGGAAGCCTTAGCACTAGTCAGACAGTTTTAGCAATAAAAACTCCTATGCACTCTGTGTTGCTGCCTTCAAATTTCTTAATTTTAGATGTTATCAGAAACTCCTCGTAAAAAGCATTCACTTATTTCAAAGTTAATTCTGACAAGCACAAAGTTACTACCCTATGATTGTCAAAACTGTGACTAGAGCAAGACTGTTCAACCACTTACCCTCTCTACCCTCTTCCTTTCAGCTTTAAAGTAGTTCATCACCTGTGAAATGAGAGCTACTTTAAAACAGCTTTCAAATTTGCTCTCGCATTTATTTTTATGTTTCTCTGTCTCTACACACACACAAAATGTTGATCAAAACACCAAATATGACTTCCATTTTAGGAGATCTAATTGTTTATCCTTTCTCATCTGTTTTTAATCTCACGGTCTAATAGAACTCAGTTACTTTTGGTCTGCTTTTCAAAATGGAACAAATCTAAAAGTTTTGGAGCATGGGAAGAAAAGGAAACCAGAAAAAGTATACTCTTTTTCGTTTCCTTCTAAAAAGACAACTATTCAACTTTATTACATAAGGGTATTGGATTTGTTGTTATTGTCTTCTTCTGTTAGAAACACACAAAATTGAAGTTTCTCATATATATCAAGTTGTGTCCATAGGCCATTTTAAGTCAATGATGTATTTATATAATGACTGTGTATTTTTGCCTCTTTATAGTTGGTATGAAGATGCACAAGCATAAATGTCTTTAAGAACTATTTTTGACAATCTCTTTGCAGATTTGAAATTATTTAATGATTTATATAAAAGTAGAAAATGGATATGTCTTGAATGTTGTCAAATTTAAAATTCTTTCATTCACAACATTTAACTCTCAGTTGGTAAATATGGACCATACTATAGAGTCCATACTCTAACACATCTGTAAATAAATCTCGATGAATGTTTGAATGTTTTTTCCCCAACTTTTTATTGTGGTACAATACACATTACATGAAATTTGCTATCTTGACCATTTTAAATATATCGTTCAGAGGCATTAAATACATTCATGATGTTGTACACCATCACCACCATCCATCTCCATAAATTTTTTCAACTTTTAAAACTGAAAACCTTTGCCCAGTAAACAAAAACTCCCCATTTCCCTCTCCTTCCAGCCATCACAACCAACATTTTACTTTCTGTCTCTGTGATTTTGACTACCCTGTGTACCTCATATAAATGGACTTTGACAGGTTTTGTCTTTTTGTGACTGGCCTATTTCATTTAACATATTGTCCTTAAGGTACATCCACGTTTTAGCATATGTCAGAATTTCCTTCCTTTTCAAAGCCGATTAATATTCCATTGCATCTGTATATACACTTATCCATTCATCCATCAATGGATGCTTGGTTTGCTTCCAAATTTCAGCTGCAATGAATAATGCTATGATGACCATGGATGTATAAATATCTCTTTGATATCTTGATTTCAGATCTTTTGGGTATATATCAAGAAGTGGAATTTCTGGGTCTTATTATAATTCTATTTTTCATTTTTTGAGGAACAAACATGGTATTTTCAACCAAGGGTAAAATGGTTTTTACCTTCCACAATGGTTTCAATTTATTCATATTCTCAATAATGCTTATTTTATGTTTCCTGTGTAGAAACCAACCTAACAGGTATGAGGTAACATCTTATTGTAGTTTTAATTTCCATCTCCTTAATGATTAATGATGCTGATCATCTTTCCACGTGCTGACTAGCATCTGAATGATATCTTTGGATAAGATTTTGAGTGTTGCATCTTAGTACTTTAATATTTACAGTTTATGAAAACTTTAACATTGGTAAGTACATAAAGTTAAATACAACTTAATTTTTGTTCAGTTGTCCCTGGCTTCAGTTGTCTTCTTTTTTTCTAATATTATTTTTTGCTGTGACAGTAACAGAAAATTTGGGTAAGGAAAAAAGAGCATCCAAGTTAGAAATGCCCAGCTTCTCCCCTTATATCTCCTAAACCACACATTTGGAGATGTGTCTGCTGATATTCACAACATTATCTTAGCCCTCTTTTATCAGAGTAAAACAATCATTTGATAGTCCATTAAAAAACCACATACTAGAAAGTCACTTCAGATGGAAAGTTAATTAGCTGCACTGTTTTCACATTTTGTGTTTTTCCAAACCAATCAGACATTTATTTAATGTCACCAGTGATTTTTTTTACAATAATTGTTTCATATCATCTTGTTATTTTTTGTTGTTGTTGTTAAAAACAGTTATTAAAGGGACCCAAAGTGGTATGGACACACAGCTGACTGTTGATTCCCAACACTTAAGGGAGTCCATCACAAAGTAGACTAGTGATCAGTATTCATCTTCTTCATAGCCAGTCCTGGGCAGATGCAAAGGTGCTGTCAGATTGTTTTGTAATACACTTGAGAAGATACCTAAAAACTTCATAAAGCAGCGTACTTTAGGTGCCAACGAGATGTTTCTGAAAGCACTGCCTCATAAATTCCTGATAAACCCTTGGATGATGATGATATCGCCCAATTATGATGCCATAAGAGAAATAAGGCAGTGGCCATAGGACTGGAAAAGGTCAGTTTTCATTCCAATCCCAAAGAAAGGCAATGCCAAAGACTGCACAAACTACCACACAATTGCACTCATCTCACATGCTAGTAAAGTAATGCTCAAAATTCTCCAAGCCAATCTTCAACAGTATGTGAACCGTAAACTTCCAAAGTGTTCAAGCTGGACTTAGAAAAGGCAGAGGAGCCAGAGATCAAATTGCTAACATCCATTGGATCATCGAAACAGCAAGAGAGTTCCAGAAAAATATCTGCTTTATTGTCTGTGCCAAAGCCTTTGACTGTGTGGATCACAACAAACTGTGGAAAATTCTTCAAGAAATGAGATGGGAATACCAGACCACCTGACCTGCCTCTTGAGAAATCTGTATGCAGGAAAAGAAGCAACAGTTAGAACTGGACATGGAATAACAGACTGGTTCCAAATCGGGAAAGGAGTACATCAAGGCTGTATATTGTCACCCTGCTTATTTAACTTATATGCAGAGTACATCATGAGAAATGCTGGGCTGGATGAAGCACAAGCTGTAATTAATGTTTTTGGGAGAAATATCAATAACCTCAGATATGCAGATGACACCACCTTTATGGCAGAAAGTGAAGAAAAACTAAAGAGCCTCTTGATGAAAGTGAAAGAGGAGAGTGAAAAGTTGCCTTAAAACTCAACATTCAGAAAACTTAGATCATGGCATCTTGTCCCATCACTTCATGGCAAATAGATGGGGAAACAGTGGAAACCGGGGCAGACTTTATTTTCTTGGGCTCCAAAATCACTGCAGATGGTGACTGCAGCCATGAAATTAAAAAATGCTTGCTCCTTGGAAGAAAAGCTATGACCAACCTAGATAGTATATTAAAAAGCAGACATTACTTTGCCAACAAAGTCCATCTAGTCAATGCTATGATTTTTCCAGTAGTCATGTATGGATGTGAGAGTTGGACTGTGAAGAAAGCTGAGCACTGAAGAATTAATGCTTTTGAAATGTGATGTTGGAGAAGACTCTTGAGAGTCCCTTGGACTACATGGAGATCAAACCAATCAATCCTAAAAGAAATCAGTCCTGAATATTCATTGCAAGGACTGATGCTGAAGCTGAAACTCCAATACTTTGGCCACCTGATGGGAATCACTGACTGGTTAGAAAAGACTGTAATGCTGGGAAAGATTGCAGGCGGGAGGAAAAGAGGATGACAGAGGATGAGATGGTTGGATGATATCACTGAGTCTATGGACATGAGTTTGAGTAAGGTCCAGGAGTGGTGATGGACAGGGAAGCCTGGTGTGCTGCAGTCCATGGGGTTGCAAAGAGTCAGACATGACTGAGCAACTGACCTGAACTGAATAGATATATTCTTAGACAACCTTAGGGAGGGGACTGGGAAACTACATTTAGAAATTTATAGAATCTAAAAAGTGATCATACTTATTAGCTCAAACTTAAGAAACAGGTGAATTATGAGATTATCCAAATGAGAAAGTATTTACTAAATGTATACTTTAAGTAGCAAGTTCATTAAAAATATGAATCAATTCATAAAATTTTATTTTCACTTTTGCTCACCAAGTAATCATAGTAAATATAATCAGTGTCTTCCAAAGATAGGATGTGTTGAATTCACAGCAGTGAAATGGTATTTTTTCCTTCATCCCCAGGGACTAGTTTAGCTGATGCATATTAATTTTGGTCAGAATTGCAATTGTGCAGTCCATAAACTTCTAAACACCAAATTTTTCCCAATGATTTCCTAGTTAAGTAATTTAGTGGCAAAATTTGACCCCAAATAATATGAAGTCATGTATATACCTTGTTTCACTAATCGTGAATATTCACATCTCATTGCAACACTAATCATTTTGAATATAGTTGCTGCCTCAGACCCTCTCTGCAGTGTGCATCATATTACCTATCTCAGATCTGAAGCATTTTAATGACAAACAAACTTAGCTGCAAAGACTGTGGGTAAGAGATGATGGACCCAAACTGATATTTATCTTCTTTGCCAATCCTTGACACCCACTTTCATGTTGTTAGCTTTGTAGAATGAAATCTAGTGACCAGAGGGAGTGGGTTCTCCAGCTCTGGCTTTACTGGATTCTTGTTGGTGTTGCTAAAATGCTCCATAGATTTAAAAAGGACTTAAGTTGTATAATCTTTACATACAGTGGGAATATATTCAATAAGTTGAAAGTCTCATTTTTGTAAGGATTGAAAAATGAAGCAAAGCATTCAATACATTATATATTCTCTATTCACTACAGTTCATGTCTATTATACAGTAAATGTAGTATTTCAATTCATAGTGTTTCTCAGTGTCCCTAAAAGGACCTGTGATGGAGAAGAATAGGTTATCAATCTGTACCTGTTTCACTGGTTTTATTAGAAGGATATTACCTGTTTGAACTATCCTGTTTCACTTTCTGTTATGTGCAGTTTTCATTATGCCCTCTAATTAGGACACCTGTATATTAGCATTAAAAGTCATGATGTGATAATTCTTTGTTAATGCATGTCAATCTTCCAATATGTACCAACTGACATACAAATAAAAATTGCCCCTTTGACTTAACCATGTGTTTGACCTGAAGAATTTTTAGATGTCTTATTAAAGTTGGAACAAATGATGGCTTTGCTTTAGGCCAAACCACTGCTTCTTACTATCTGTGCAATTATGTTAATTATATTTTGCTATAATTCCCAGGGGCTTCAGCTCTAAACGAAGAGCCAATATGTAGTTGTTGTTAATTGTAATTAATATTGACTACTTGTGTGTGTTTCTTTTTTTTTTTTTTTTTTTACAGTTACATTTCAAAGAGGAGATGGAGGACTAATGAGCAATGGAAGGTATACCAAGGAGATTTTTTATTTTTATTTTTAATCAGGACTGAGGAAACCACATAGTAAAAGGCAATTATTGTAATAAACAGTCACTTATAAGTCTGAGAATTCTAGAAGGAATTAAACAGCTTACAACAAGGTTTAATGATCTATCTGTTGTGCACTTTAGAGGAATCAAGTCCAGATGTTTCATATCTCCCAGATGCCCCTGAAGAAATTAGTAGTAAATATCACAAGGAATGTGTTCATTTGTTAGCAGGATGTTTATTGCATTAATTAGACATTAGCAAATGAAGTTGCTGTTGTTTAAGGCTCCTTATTGGTTCTCACCAAATTGCTGTGAGTGAACAATTACATATAATCGATCACAAAGTAAATGATTCATAGATGATGAATAGGTTGTAGATTGATAGGACTGGATTCCACAACTTTGGATACTCAATTGAAATTGATAAAAACTGATAACAAACCCATATATCCTCATCTATTTTCCCTTTGCTGATATGGAAATTGTAATTAGGCTCTGGTAATAACTTCCAATCTCCCATTTAATCAATATTTTAGCAAAAAGAGATTAGGTCTAATGAGAGCTGGTGGATGTAGCCAGAAAGCAGTTGGATCTTCTTATTGCAGTTTCCATAGAAACTCGTGTTTCTCTTAAGGATTGATCACCAAGGGTCTATCAGGAAAATTTTTAAAAAAAGTACAATGATTATAGATGTTGCTGTATCTTTTTAAGTATGATAATAATCTGGAAAGGGATCAGAATCCCACTTTTACGTTAAAGATAGGGATTCTTTGTTGAATATGATGCAAAAGAAGTTTTCTTCATAGACGATATGCACATACTGGATCAGACCACAGTGGATCTTTTATCACCCTAAAATGCTTTCATATTCTCCTAACACTTTAAATTTAGAGAACCTGAAAATGTACTATTGATGGAACAGTATAAATACTCTTCATTTATTTCCCTTAAGTTCCTTGCCTCTAAATCAAGCATGAGGGCTCATAACAGGGGTTACAGCCTATAGGGGACAGATAAATATGGGAGCTGCAGGAATTGAAGGAGCAATAGCCCAAAGTCCTGGAAATGGCTGATACTAAGCAATCATTCTGACCAATTGTTCCCCTGAGGTGCCAATTTATCATTAGATCTTGTTTCAGGATGCTGCTATGTTACCAGTTGCCTACCAGTTTCAGGGAAGATGACTGAATTCATTTGGATGTCAGCAGAATCCCATGCCAGACTCTTCTGCTTCCATTGACAGGGATGATCTATACAGAGCCTGAGTGAATTGCCAAAGTTCCTTAATTCTTGAGAGCCTCCAGATTTTCATTTGAAAGTGAATTAAAATCTTAAATTCTTTAATCCACTGTAGTTTATGAGACAGATGTGCAAATCTCTCATGGAGTTCCATGGACTGATTCCTATTTAATTCCTGTTTTAGCCGCCCGGGTCTTCTAAATGCTGGTGATCCCAGTTATCCATGGCTTGCTGACTCGTGGCCAGCCACGAGCTTGCCAGTAAACAATAGCAGTAGTGGCCCGAATGAGATTGCGAACTTTGGGCGTGGAGGTAAGTTGTCTTTTTCAAAATTCTGTCATTTGTGATTTGTTTTCTTGCCTCTCCTGGATGTTTTGAAAAAGGCATACCAAAAAGTATTTTCTTCCATAAGTGAATTTAGTGAAGTACATTTATTCATAGTACTGTACATTTGCTAAATATTTTATTATAAAGCTGTGGTATCTATTACCTTGAGTCAAACTGAGCTTTTAAGGATGTTATTCAGAGAAGGCAATGGCACCCCACTCCAGTACTCTTGCTTGGAAAATCCCATGGACGGAGGAGCCTGGTAGGCTGCAGTCCATGGGGTCGCAAAGAGTCAGACACAACTGAGCGACTTTACTTTCACTTTTCACTTTCATGTGTTGGAGAAGGAAATAGCAACCCACTCCAGTGTTCTTGCCTGGAGAATCCCAGGGACGGGGGAGCCTGGTGGGCTGCCGTCTCTGGAGCTGCATAGAGTCGGACATGACTGAAGCGACTTAGCAGCAGCAGCGAGGATGTTATTACTAATCAAGAAGATAACTATTCATAATGCACTTTGTTCTTCATACTATTAGTACATGATTAAGGGTTTACCAGGTAGCACAGTGGTAAAGAATCTGCCTGTCAGTGCAGGAGATGCAAGAGACTTGGGTTCAGTCCTTGGGTTGGGAAGATCCCCTGTAGAAGGAAATGGCAACCCACTCCATTGTTCTTGCCTTGAAAACTTCATGGACAAAGGAGCAAAGAGTTGAACATGACTGAGTGAGCACAGTACATGATTACTAAATCAGGAACTATACAGCCAAACAGGGCTTATGATTTAGAACCAGTCATTTTACTTCTCTGATTATCATTCAGTATATATTTATTGAGTATATCCTGTGGACCTGGCACTGTGGCAGACAGTAAAAAATATCATATAAGAAGTAGACACTTAAAATAAATATAACAACATGTTGACAGCTTTTCTGTAATTCTACAATTGATCATTTGTACCCCAAATAAAAAACAAAAATATTCTAAGTAGCTGACATGCTAAGGTCTTCAAAATTCGGTACTAGAATCCTGTCCATAGGTCTTTATAAAGAAAACAGAATTGGACTTATTATGAAAATCACCACCTTCCCCTCTCCACCTTTTCATCCAATCATTAGGAGAGCAATGGGTTTAGAGAAAGATGGGACTGGAAAAGTCTCAGGCCCCAGTGTTTAGTTCAGCTGATACATGGGTTTTCCATTGGCATAAGATTGTGCAGACAGCAAATGGACTGGTACCTTGCCAGTACCCCACATGAAAGAGCTGTCTCCTGGGAGGAGGAAGGTGCTATGGATGGAGTATTATTTAGGCTGATACAAGAAGGAACGGTAGGAAATCAAAAGTGTGTAGAAAGTGTGTAGAGAAGAAATTTACTGTGTCTTATGATTCAGAAAGCAAGGGAAACATTGACGTCTTTAAGAAATGAATGAATTTCCTAATGACTTGAGTATCAATTGCAAGGCAAAAAAGTGCTAAGAAATATGAAGGACAGGTAACAGAGGATTTTCTAAGCCACACAAAGCCTTTAAACTTTGTTAGAGGATGATCAGAAGCCATTAATGGACTTTAAGAGGAGAATTCTAGAATGCAAGTGCTGTTTTAAATCATCCATCTAGCTACTGGGTGGAGGACTGAGATAGGTTGAAAATTTGGGATGATTAATTAGGAGAATAATGCTGTAATCTAAGAAAGTTTGTGTGAATCCACTGAAGGATTTCTATATTTCTAGGAAGAACTAATGTAGGAGACCCAGGACTAAGCTAAGAATTCTGGGTTTACTGTAAACCTCAGTGGTGGATTTCACATGTATGAGTGTGTAAACACATTGACTTAGAATACAGTCATGGATATTGGCCTTTTCTCTTTATGAATGTAAGACCAATGCATGTTTAGATATATTTAAAATGGCGTTTTAAATAATAAAGTTACTAATATTGCACAACTCTGCATCGTGTCAGTACCAACCGAAAAAGGGGGACCTCCGTCCCGTAAGTTGTATGACTGCTCGGCATCTTACTTGCCCTCTGTAATTCAGTCCACCCTATTTAGCTTCTCAGTTGCCCAGACTCTCTGAAAGTGGCTGCCTCCCCTAGGTGTCAGAATTCTGAGCCCTGCAATCATGGGTGTCACTTTGCGTTGGATAGTTCTGTGCCCAAGCATAGTCTTATCATGAAATCAAAACATTCCTCCCTGCCCTACCCACTGATTTCGAAATTCTGTTCATAAAGCTTTTATCAATCAAGGAATAGCTGCCTTTTTTCTTGTATTGGAATAACACACCATTCTATCTTTATATCAAGTAATAAATGCACAAAGGTGGAGAAAGTGTTTTTTTTTTTCAGTTTCGAGTAGATTATATTAACATTATAAAATGTCTCAATCTAATTTAGCCAAAGGATACTTATGAAGATTTTCAAGGTGTTTTTTTTTTTTTTTCCATTTCCACTTCATTTTCATGACATGAAAATATTTCACAGGTCGCTCTCAAGGCCATGACAAAGTTTTTGCAGAGTTAACTGTATCTCTTTTCAGTGTGATAAGAATTTTAAGCATTTACTAAAAAGACAGGATGTTTCGCAAACTCCATTTCCTTTGCACAATAAATGTAATAAGTGTAAGACATAGATAATCATATTTCTAGCTTAGAGGTCAAGAAACTAAGGTTTATCAAGGTGAATAATTTGAGATCTATGTGTAGAATCCAGATCTAACAGATTTTAAAGCCTATACTCTTTTATTTACACCACTCTGCAATTCTTAAGGTAGGATTCACATGTATGATTGTATTACCAAGTACGCTTAGAGGAATAACCATGGATACTGACGTTTTTGACATTTTTTCCTTTAAGAATGTTTACTAATGCATTTTTAAATGTAATGAAAATACTATTTTGAATAATCAAGTTACTAATAATCACATGTATTCATTTTGACAATACAAACTATAAAAATGCCCTTTAATTATTCAGTAAGTACTTACTCTTTACAAAACACTAAATGAGGAATTACGGAAATACAGACATAAATCCCAGGTACTCTGTCCTCAAGTAACTTAAGATACAGTGAAGGAGACAGTCATTCATGGAAGTAATTATTCCAGGCAAAAAGAAATAAATGCATGTGTAACTAGGGTGCTGAAAAACTGAAGAATGAAATCATGAGTAATTCTGACTAGAGAGAAGGGTTTCTATAATTCATAAGTTTCAGACACAAACATTAACAAATGCCAGTGAGACAACCTGAAGTATCAAGAAGGGGTAGATGTGGACTGTGTAGAATGTAAAATGAAAAGCCCTGTCTAAAGATGGCAGCATCTATTCGAGTCCAGGCTCCTGGGAGGAAGACTGGCCCAGAGTTCCAAATCATCTGATGTTATAGGATAATTCCCCACATGCAAGTAGTCATGTATAAGCCTCTAGTATTTTATTGTTGGGACATAATTCAATTTATTTTTTGAAAATGTAAGAGTGAGCAAATAACATTTGAAGGAAATATGCAGCCCCCAAATCAATATAGAAGCACTTAGAATTGAAGACTAATTTCATCCAGCTGAGAGAGATTCTATTTCTAGAACCATAGCTTTAGTTGGCATAGAATATGAAGGATTAGATTTTCATACTATATTTTTTTCCATTTTAAAACATGTGAACACACAACCATTTCAAAAACTGGCAGTAGCTCACAATCTAAATCCAAAGCTTTGGAGAACCTCATATTCAAGATGTTGGGAAGTTGGGGTCAGTGTTGAAGAAGGGTATCTGTCCAGTTCATCAGTGAAAGACATGGTAGAGGAGGCAGAAACAAAACTCAAAAAACCTCCCTAGAGTGAATGACCTACTTTCACAATTTTGATATATTATTAAATATCAAGCATCTCAGAGAATAAAAATCATACTGACCTGATGCTTTAGAATGAAACATATATCTTTGTCATCAAATTTTCTGATCAGTTTACAGCTAAAAACAAGGGCAAGAAAACAGTTATAAAATTCTGAATCCGAAAACAATGTGCTTACTTATACAACTTGATGAAATATTATAAATATGAACATGTTTAACTATTTAAAATAGTTATTTTAAAACTACATATATACTTAATTATAAAACAGGTTGGAATTTCAGACTTCAGAACCTTCAGAAAGAACCTACAGTGTGTGATTATAGTGTATAAAATGTACTTTACATGTCTTGTTACTGTTGCTAAAGAAGATCATTTTTAGCTTTTGTAAAATGCAAAAGCAAAATTAATATTTTTACAAGAATCCTTATTTCAAGTACTGTTAGATATCATAGAATCTAAAAGCTTTAGGATATTTTGACTACTTCAGTCTTCTCCTTGTAATGATAAGCTGGTTTTGTTACTGAGATATTTGGTTTATTATTACATTACTATAACTAATTGAAAATTTTCCATAATGAAATGAAGAGGGTTGTTGAACTCATGTCCTGTGAAATGTGACTTTCAGAACATAGATTATTAAGTAGCATAATATATATTCACTTTTAACTCTACATGATTAAAAATAGTATTAGTAGGGTTTTTTTTGTTTGTTTGTTTTTGTATTTTTTTAGGTTCTAGTATCTTCATTCTGAGAAGGAAAATAAATGCTTAGAAGAGAGGTGGCAGTTCTGAATTTAAAAGCTTCATGTAAAGATAATTTAACATACCAAAGTGATAAATGGACTGATTGATATTCAGTGTTTTTCCTGAAGTTTAATTTTACTCTTGCTGTATTACAACTTGAAACTATAATTCTCTACTTCTAAGATTTGGTAGCATAAATTAAACTCTGTGATCACCCAGATTGCTTCTTCTGTAGTTAAATCCTGCTGTATTGTGAAAATGACTTATTCATGAAAATCTTCCTTTGTTATCCAAGAGAAAAAAATTGCTACCATCAGTTACACTCCATTTCTGGAGCTGTGAAATCAACTCAGATAAACAGCCAGTAGAAACTTGAGTAAAAAAGTGCCTCCTAGTTTGGAGAGTATAATTTTGGAAACTTTTGCATCTATTTTAGCAGTTATTTTCCATGTCTCTTGGGATAAAGTGGAAAAAGATGCTTTTCATCCGTGATTTGTAGATTCACTTTTGCCATTGCTTCCGTAAAGAGCTAACAATTTCGTGGATTCTAAGCCAGAATGAACAACTGAAAGCATTTTTTCAGGAGTGAAATACACTAAATTTCTCATTCATGGTTGAAGAAAATGGGGGATAGGGTGTGTTAAGCAGTGAGACGTGAAGGACAGCCGGTAGGCCTGCCTGTCACCAAGGCTGATGGCTTGGCGACGGTTGTACATCATCTACCCTTCATTGGCTCATGAAGCCCATCTCAGCTGAAATGCAAACGTGCGGCATGACACATTTATTTTTCATCTTCAGTCCTGATAGTTTTGGGCTTCCTGTGCATCATTAAATTGTTTCATTTCCCTATGTTCACCACAGATGTGCTGCCACCAGTTCCAGGCCAAGGGGATAAAACGGCAACGATGCTCTCAGATGGAGCCATTTATAGCAGCATTGACTTCACGACCAAAACCACTTACAATAGTTCCAGCCAAATCACACAGGCTACCCCATACGCCACGACACAGATATTGCATTCCAATAGCATACATGAATTGGCTGTCGATCTGCCTGATCCACAGTGGAAAAGCTCAATTCAGCAAAAAACAGACCTGATGGGATTTGGTTATTCTCTACCCGATCAGAACAAAGGTAACAATGGTAAGTCCAGTTCTTACTTCCAGAAGAGTTATTTTCATATCATTTTTGCATGAGATAGAAAGTAGTATTTGTTGTTTGGTTTAGTAATTCATCACCAGGTTCACTACCTAAACTAAAAAAATACACTGGCATGTATTCAATACCTTGCACAGTCCCCGCCACCACCTCCACCTCCACCACCACCGTTGTTATCGCCACACAGCAACACCAGTTGGTTTCATCCTTTTAGCTCTTTATTCAATAGTGATCAGTAATCCATCTCGACCTCCATTAGGCAGGACAGACAAAACATTCCTCCACTGTCCTACGACATCTGCTTCTGAATTGCTAACTGCATGTTCTGCATGGGCTTGTGCTGTGAACTAATCACATGATGCCACTATGACCTCTGCCCTTTAACCCTTAGCCTTACTTTACATCCCTGACTACCGATTGGCTGAGGGATTGTCTAATAGAATGCCACACAACCAGTCACAGGATTTCAGCACCACCAGCTCTCACAACAGCTCAGAGAGGAGTGGCAGTCTCTCAGGTTGGTCTCGTCACAGTAAGGAGAAATATTTGTTTGTCACCAGCGTATGACCTGTGTTCCTAACACTCATGAAGAAGGACTGGCTCACAGCTCACTGTCAGACATTTATCTCTCAAATGACAGTAGGAGTTTATCCTAATGGAATCAAGTTTTGGGGGTGGAGGAGGGTAAAATTCACCACCAGCCTTTATGTATGAATTGTACAAGGTTGTATTTACTGAAAGATAGTGCCATTTTACCAAATACTAATTGTTAAGGGGCAGATGAGTTTGATCTGCCTTGGACCCTACTTAAGAGTCAAGAGAACTCGGCAATAAAATGATCACGTAGGAAAATCAGCTTCATGGCATGGACACCATATTCAACTAAAATGCAAATGATTTTGGAAATTGTTCATAATATTAAGAGTCTGGTGATGTGACTGCCTATTTTTGGACAAGTTTTCCAAAATATTGTGTTATCTATTGATGATATTATTTAGAGTAAGATCCTGATACCATGCTAAACAGGAATGTTAATATGGGACACTATTCTTTACATTTAATTTCTTAAAAAATCCCAGTCTTTTATGTTGGTAATTTCTTATGCGGTAAATTTTAATATATATTCAAGATGCATTAGCTGAACTAACAATCCATAATGCAGGCATTAAATAGCACATGTAGGGAAAAACACATTTTACTGGAAAGAATATGTACCTATCATAATGAATATCAGATCTCTAGGCCCAAGGATCCTCATCTCTAAAATGAGATCTTTGTAGACATTCTAATTTTTACATTGTGTATGACTGATGACTTTCTCTGCTCATTTCTAATTGATACCATGACTTTATTTTCTTTTTTTTATACTATTGACAGTCTATTTGTTTTTATGAAGTTTTTTAACCTCAGTTACTTAGTGAAAGATTATAGTGTATTGAGTGAGGTATGTCATAGGTTATGAGATATCAAGGCCATAAATAGTTAACTCTTCTATATAATTAGGGTAACATTTACTAAATGATCTTTCCTTAGAGATAGAACCCTTTCAGTCTGAACATGTTAATATTCTCTCTTCTCTCCAAAATGAGCCATTTGCTCTCCTTACCTCTTGGTAGAACTGGATATATTATAGAATCCAGAAAATTTTAAACATCTGTTACAAATTTAAATGGCCTGGTAATATAAAGTATTTTTTTTTAATAACCTTAAATATCATTTGTACTGTCATTTATTTATGATGAGTCCTATAATTGTACTGAATAATTTAAAAATTAATTTATTCTAGGCTTATATCATTCAAAATATGCCAAGTCTCAATCAATATATATATTTTAGAAGTCTATATACTGTAAGTCATGGATTGTAAAAGACCTTTTGTGAAACCATCATTAAATATTCTTATATGTTGATTACCATTGAGTCTTAAAAGTTACCTTTGAGTAATTCTAAGCAGAATATAATTCACAATAGTGCTTACTACATTTTTGAATCCATTAATCTCTTGAGTGACATTTATATATACTAAGATTTATATTAACTACTTCATCTACATTTGAATACAAAATTACTTAAATCGGTGATAGAAAGCTTTCTTTAAGAGACAAGACTGACGTGATTGTTCTCTTCTTAGTTTAGTCAAATTGAATTTAACATTAGAGTTCTTTTTATTCTTATAATCATTGATATGTATTCTAAAGCTTACATTTAAGATCAAACTGCCCTATGGATATTGAATCATAAGATTTTCTTAATTTGTCCACAGTGTTAATGAAACCAGTTTAAAATAATCATGGTAATAAACAAAATTGTACATTCCTAAATTGAGTGAATTTCTCACCCTTTGAAGCACTCATATAATAATTTATTCAGTATATAATTTCTTAGCACTCCTCTTAAAAAGACCAACCATTAAAAATATAAAACTCAATTTTTTTCAAAATAATCTCTGTAATCATAATTTTATATATATGCACGAATATATAGGACAATATCAATAGTAATAGGGCTTCCCCAGTGGCTCAGCAGTAAAGAATATGCCTGCAGTGCAGGAGCTTCAGGAAACACAGGTTCAATCCCTGGGTCGGGAAGATTCCACTGGAGGAGGAAAATGGCCACCCCCTCCAATATTCTTGCCTGGAGAATCCCATGGACTGAGGAGCCTGACAGGCTACAGTCCATGGGTCGCAAACAGTCGGACACGACTGAAGTGACTTAGCAGCAGCAGCAGCAGTAGTGCGTGTGTGCTTAGTCACTCAGTCGTGTCGACTCTCGCAACCCCATAGACTGTAACCTGCCAGGCTCCTCAGTCCCGGGGATTCTCCAGGCAAGATTATTGGAGTGGGTTGCCATTTCCTTCTCCAAGCATCAGTAGTAATAACTACATATTTTTATATACTAGTATTTTTAAAAGACTAAATTTAATTTGAAAATAAGCTGTTTTCAAATTTTCTTTACATAGAATCATTCGTTCAGCATAAATAAATGTAAATTCAGATATTTACATTTTCACTTGAAGAGAAACAGGTCAAATATGTCTGCAAGTCATCAAAATATGTGATGACTAAATGTATAATGCAGACAGTTCTCACCTTAAAATGCTTGAGGATCTTAGGTTGCAAGTAATAGCAACAAACTGGGTTCATTTAGCTCAAGATGTGGATCTCAGAGAATTTAATTTCCCTAGCTTGTATCATATGGCACTATTATGCTCAGCACCCACCTCTTTCTAGAGAAGACAAAGCATACTGATCGATAGTCTTACCAAAAGTACCCACAATGAGAAAGCAGAAATTTCCCCCAAAGAGGGGAAAGTGGACATTGGATGGAGAGCCTCACAAGTCCCTCTGTGAATCAGCTCTGCTTCCCCAGCACATTTTTAAGTCAGTTGTCAGTAAGAGGTGGTGATGACTTTCTTGACCGTGGAGAAGAATTTCAACAGAGCTGGGTTCAGAGCTGTAGAAATTGTAATTTCCACTAAAGCTGCTGCATTCTAAATTGTTCTCTTACTATGCGAATATGCACAAATGTAGAAAGAATCTCTATTTTCCCATCTATAAAATGGAGATGTAAAAACTTTCCTATTTGTGTCACTCAGGTCTGGTGGAGATCATATGACAGTCCTAAAAGTGCTATAAAAAGTGGGAAAAAAAAAAAAAAGGTCCACATGTACATATATAAGGAATAAGAGGTACACAGGCAAAAACTACCAAGAACACATGCCCACCCTGTTCTTCTAAGTAGTGAGACATAGTTCTGAAAATACCAAGAAAGATACAATCTTTGCTTATGACTTTGACGGGTTATCCACCAAATAACAAGGAGGCAAAGGATTAAGGCTCACCTACCTTAAACACAAAAATTACAAACTTTAATCAATCAGGTTGATTATTTTTATCCTAAACATCAGACTATTTCTGGGATCCTCAATGGGGCTGGAAATGTGGAATGGCTTTGTAAACAGGCAGACTTGAGTTTGTACTGAGCTGGAGGAGATGGAAGAGACTGGTAGTGACTGCCATTTGTTGAACATTCTATACATTGTGAACCCTTTATATGTGTTATCTATTATAATACTCAAAATAACCCAAACAAGTAGTCACTTTATATCTTTTGTACATATGTGGAAATTGAGGTGATAACTATTGAGTAACTTATCAAGTAAATGAGAAACTAGTTTCAAGCCCAGAGATTCAACTCTTATTCTCAAACTAGAAGTTACCTGCTCTCCTTTCTCTTAATACGTTTTCTGCCAAAGATAAAAAGTGAAAGGAAGGGTGGAAGCACTTAGTTTTCAGAGATGCTCTTTTCTGTGTGTGTATATGTGCACATGACCTAGAAAACAGATACAATTTCATATTTAGCAATAGGGTATATATCTAGTTTACAGTTTCATCGCTTTCTGGCACTCAAAGTTATTTTAAATTCCATAATTTTCTGAATTGGCTGATGCTGGTTAATTGATAGAAGAACGGAGTTGAGGCAAACTTCTAGTGATATCTCTATTGTTAGGTAGTCCTGCTATGAATATTTGATACTCATAACTTTTAGTTCCAGAAAGATATAGTTCAAGGGGTCAATACCATTTTTTAAAAAAAAAATATAGCCGTTGACTGCCTTAGGAATGACGGAAGTTACCTACATTCCCCTAAAGTATCTTTTGCTCAAGCAGTACACATTTCTGCATCCAGCTGTGGTCCATTTAGGAAGAAACTTGATGTACTTAATTTGGAGCAGTAGAAAGTACTTCATTGAATAAATGAAAAACTTTGTTTTCATTTGGTAATCTGGTAAACTCTGGTAATCCCAGATATGGCTCATATGCTGCCAAGTTACTTTCTGCTCATATTTTGTGCATGAATTCATTTGTATTACAATAATACTGAAGTTGATTACTGTATTTCCATTAATTTTCCCCATATTTGGTATTTTAAAATATGTTAGACATCTGGGAACTACTCACTATATGCAAAAAATAATTGTGCCATTCATTAGTTAAAAATTCTATAAAACATATCATTGTGAAAGATTTACAAGAATCCTCCAGATTGTTGTTGATTGATTTTTATAAGTTACTTTTGAGAGAAAACTGTTACTCTCCTGGATTAATTAAATTGAGTAAATTCTAATGGAAAAGTTTAGCCTGTATCCTTAGACACTGCATTTTTCCACTGAGACAGATTATGCAAAAGAGCATTATAAATGCACTAAAATCTGACATTTTAAAGAATTTGTTATGGCCCATTATTTCGTCTAACAATGAAAACGTGGAGGCAGCAAATGTGAATAAATCAATCCATGTGCTTTTGCCACTGCATCCATGTTTTTTGTGTATTCAGCTCTGCAACTAATGCATTGTGAAAGAAACAATATCATTTTGAGTGATTTATAAAAATGTTTTCCTGATCATATCATTTCATTGTTTATAGCTTTTAACAACTGTAACATACTGATTCTGGTGTTTTGAAAACAAATACATCTTCCCATCTGATGTACTCCATTTCTTCTGATATTCGGTATGTCTGAATAAATATATTATTACTTTCAGGTGGGAAAGGTGGAAAAAAGAAGAAAAATAAAAACTCTTCTAAACCACAGAAAAACAATGGATCGACCTGGGCCAATGTTCCACTACCTCCTCCCCCAGTCCAGCCTCTTCCGGGTACAGAGCTGGAACACTATGCAGTGGAACAGCAAGAAAATGGGTAAAAATGTTTCATCTACCAACAAAATGACCAGGGCTATACTGCTGTCTCTTCTATGCATTTTTGTCTTGGTGCTGTGTTCTCTTACTGTTTTCCCTGCCCCCCTGCCAGCCTTTCCTTGTCCCCCTCCCCTTTTATTGTTTGCTGCACCTATATATTTTTAGCTGATAGATACAACACGGCACATATTGAGGACCTCGAATGCTTGGCCGTCAAGTGCCTTAGATTGTCTGCAATCATGATAATGCAGCCTCCATTTATAATATTGCTTGTTAGTTTGAAAGCAAGTAACCCAGAGCTCTGTGAACTAAAGAGGCACTCCTGAGAAGGGCTGAAAAGGAAATTAAAATAACCTTCTTCATCATCCCTCGCATTTCTCTAATGACTTGATGTCTGGCCATAGCAGGGTGCCCACTGTTGAGCTCCATCACAATGGGATAATTGTAGGGATCTGGCCAGTGTGTAGAACTTTAATCATCAGCTTTGATGGGAAT
Organism: Bubalus bubalis; assembly: GCF_019923935.1. Classification (NCBI taxonomy): domain Eukaryota; kingdom Metazoa; phylum Chordata; class Mammalia; order Artiodactyla; family Bovidae; genus Bubalus; species Bubalus bubalis. The sequence goes on from NC_059157.1 coordinate 70,235,702, forward strand.
TTAGGAGTCTGAACAATAAAAGAGGTTCAAGTCAATGCACACTCTGTAACAAACCTTTTTTAAGGTAGAAAATTTCCTTTAAGGGTCTTTAAATGTGACCAGTTTCCTTATTCTTTCCCAAACATCTCACAAGTGTTAGTTTGTTTTCCTCTGTTGAAGTGTTAATTGATTTTAAGGTAGAAAAATGTTGATTCTCTTTACTACTTCTAAGTGCTCTGTCTTCCTTACAGTTCCTAGGTCACCCATTGCTTTTGACTGAAACTGCAAAGTGTAGAATAGAGGAAGTTTTTCCAAGTGTTCCTTTATTTAGAAGTACTTAGGCATTAAAATATCTGTTTATTTAAACAATGATTTTATTTCCTCTCTTGTTTTGCTTAAAGATCTTGTGCACAGACTTGTAATTTTTTCTCCATCTCCTTTTCTTTTATACTACTGTTGTCTTTGAGGTTTCCAGATCAATTTTCCTAACTAGAAATTTTTCTATCACATTTGCTTCCTAAAAAAGATTCCATTTGCCTTTTTTTTCAGTTACATTTTATATATATATATATATATATATATATGCATTATATACACAGATAGAGGGACATGCATCTATATATACATAAGCTTTGTTGTTGTTGTTTAGTATCTAAGTCGTATCCAACTGTTTTTTGCGACCCCCATGGACTGTAGCCCACGAGGCTTCTCTGTCCATGGGATTTCCCGACAAGAGTCCTGGAGTACGTTGATATTTCCTTCTTCAAGGCATCTTCCTGACCCAGGGATGGAACTCGCATTCCTACACGGACAGGTGGATTCTTCACCACTGAGCCACCAGGGAAGCCCATACATAATCATACCTCCATATTTTTTCTCTGTATCTTTTTTTCCCTCCAAAAGGCTTCATTTGCTTCCATGAGATTACAATTCCCATATAAGAGCATATCATTTTTATTTTATTTGTTTTTAAAAGTTCACATCTGAAATAGGAAGTTAAAAGCATACCCTTTTCTCTATTTTAAGAATAAAACATTGTACATAATCTTATGTAACATATATCAATAACAAATTATGTTAGTGTCACACAATTCCTGGGCAGGAGAGCAGGAAACAGAGATGTGCATTTTACAAGAAAATATTATTGCAGGGCTTATAAATATGCATTTTAAAGGCTGTAGTTAGAAAATAATAAAATTGAACTTATAAACTGAGGAGAGAAAAGTAATACTGTTAAACATTTATAAAGTCTTGAACTCAGATAACATAAAACTTGTAAGGAATTTGGTATCTTAATTAGTATATTTGAGATGACTTTGTCCATTTCTTGTTATATTATTTACAGTTTTGTATTTTCTGATGTGAAAATCTTATAATACTGAAAAAATATTTTTGAATAGTTTCTATATTTATACTCTGTTATTCATGATATTAACATTAAATAATTTACAGAAGAGCTTTTATGGAATTTTTTATATGTCTTGATTTGACTTATGCAGATTTAAAGTTTTCTTGAAATATAAACAACAAAACCTTTAGAAGTCACCTTTCTGTTTTTAATCACTTTTATTTCTGACAATAAAAAGGATTCAGCAATTGTACTTCTTATGTTGCTATGTAGATTTTGTTTTATTGTTTTAATATCTCATAATAGAGAACTTACTCAACACACATTTTTTTTTCAAATATATAAGAACTATTAAGCCCAGTGCCAGGAAGGAAAGCAGAAGAGATGAAAGAAACAAAAACACTTGCAGTGAGGTGGATGAACCTAAAGCCTCTTGTACAAAGTGAAGTAAGTCAGAAAGAGAAGAACAGATATAATACATTAAAGCATATGTATGGAATCTAGAAAAATGGTACTGATGAGCCTGGTAGAGAATGCACTTGTGGACACAGTAGAGGAAGATGAGGGTGGGACGAATTGAGAAAGTAGCTCTGACATGTATACACTATCACGTGTGAAATAGTTAATGGGAAGTTGCTAAATAACACAGGGAGCCCAGCCTGGCACTCTGTGATGACCTAGCGGGGTCATAGATAATTATGACTGCTTCACATTGTTGTATGGCAAAAACCAACAGAAAATTGTAAAGCAATTTTCTACCCATTTAAAAATAAATAAAAAGGAATATGAAAGAAAAGAAAAAAAACACAATTAATAAGGAGGATCTGATCCCTGATTCAGGAAACTCACAGTAGTGGGAGGTAGAAACCAAAAAGTCACACACACACACAATTTTGTATGGGAAGCCCTAGCTAAGCACATGTACGAAATAATAACTTGCATACAGAAAGGAATAATCATGTATGCCAAATAAGGCTGGGGCAAGCCTGTGGAAGCTGAGTTTCGAGATGAACCTTGAATCATTTATTCACAAATAATAGTACCCAGAGTTGGGTGGCTGTTGGATGCCAGGCTGTTAGCCAGAGGCAGGAAGGATAAAGACAGTGAGTACTAGTCCCTAACACGGGTACTTCCCTGGTGGCTCAGTGGTGAAGAATCCGCCTGCCAAGAAGGAGACACGGGTTCAATCCTGGGTTTGGGAAGACCCCGTGGAGAAGGAAATGGCAACCCATTCCAATATTCTTGTGGAGAATCCCATAGACAGAAGAATTTGACAGAGTACAGTCCACGGGATCGAAAAGAGGCACGACTTAGCACCTAAACAACAACAACAAAGTCCCTAACATAAAGTAGTCTCCACACCAGAATTGATTGCTAACCAATGGCTACAACAAAATGTTACTAATTAGCTGTGCAGGTGGAGTTCCCTAGCCAAAGGCAAAAAGTAGAAATAAAAGATGAGGGGAAGAAAAGGAATAGTCCCATTAGTTTTCCTTTAGTATTTCTCCAACTCCTCCTTTGCAATCCAACCCTATTCTAGTTAAGGTTACCTCCCTTTCCTTTATTTTGCATTATTAAGTAAGCTCCTCTATTGTAGTCCTCATCACATTGCATTCTAATTGCTTGTCTATATCTTTCTGCAGTTGGTAGCTATTGTATGAGGTTTGCTGAGTGTGAAACAAATGCGCAGGGTAGAAGATAATCTGAGAAGCTGACATGAGGCCAGGTGTGAAGTCTTGCATGTCTTACAGGAATTCTGATCTTTGGATATAGAAGGTGGATAGGAGGACATGAGGCCAAGGCAGGTAGAGAATGTAGGGGATATTGTAGCAGAATAGAAAATACCATGAAAATGATAAGGAAATCAAATAAGGCCATGGCAGCAGGATGGAGAGAGAGGGATACATTTTGGAAATATATCTAGCCCAGGATAATCACAATCTTGAGGTATTGTCTCTTGCTTTATTACAGTGTTTAATTTTGTTTCTAAGAGCTTGGATATCATCAGTTTTCCTTCTTTCTTTCTTCCTCTTTTTCTGTCTTTTTTGCGGTGCTAGGTCTTGGTCGCTCTGCGCAGACTCTCTAGTTGCAGCAAGTGAGGGCTACTCTGTTCCAGTGCACACGCTCCTCAGAGAGGTGGCTTCTCTTGTTGGGGAACATAGTCTGCAAGTGCGTGGGCTTCAGTAGTTGCCCCTCCTGAACTCCAGAGCTCAGGCTCGGTAGTTGTGGCACATGGGCTTAGTTGCTCTGTGGCACGTGGGTGGCATCTTCCTGGACCAGGGGTCTAACCTCTGGCCCCTGCACTGGCAGCTGGTTTCTTATCCACTGCGCCACCAGAGAAATCTAGATAGCATCAATTTTCTTTCTAAGCCTTTCTTGAGCCATTTTCCCTCCACAATATTAAATATCAGAAGTTATCAAATCACTGCCCAAATAGAAAATAATTGGTTAATTCAATACTATATCAACAGTGGTAAATGTTCTCTCTCATCAATATGCCTCTCTCAGCTAGGCAAAATGTATCAAAATGTAATTATTCTTAGCTATAAATATAATGTATTTTAATGCAATCGTGGGGTAGTAGGAAGACTTCTATAGTAATTCAGTAGAAAACTGATGCTTTGTTTTGCTACAGCAATCAGAAATTGGCAGGCTTTTCTAGGTGGTGAACTTTATTGTATTTTTATTAGTAATTTGGTGTTTGTATCTGGCCTTTTCACAAGTTAGTTCACATGCAACATTGATTTGTTGTCATCTTGCTCATTATTCACCAGGCAAGACAGATAATATGATGCCTCATATTTCACTGACAGTAAGTCAAAGAACAAAAGCTTATCTAGGGAAGGTTGGCCAAAAGGCCTTTGGATTGGCATTAGAGTCATTTGCACAGTCTTTTTATCTTATTGCAAGAAAAAGTTGAATTTCCATCACTCAAGTAAGATACACATCTATGAATGTGAAAGAAACCCTAAAAACAGAGCTAAAAATGTTTGGATTTCATAAACATTCATAGAGTCATCTGTTACTTTTTGCTCTTCTTCAGAAACCACAGGAAACCTAGTATCTGTTGTTCTGAAATGAGTTAAGACATGAATACCTCAGAGGTGATACCCAGTTCTCCCTGTTGTATGACTTGCACCGTGTCCCAAATTTCTTTCATCTGTTCTCTCATGTTTTTCACCTAGACTTCCTTGTATTCCCCATCCCTCTCTATTTTCCACTTCTTGCACAAAGAACCAAGATGAATCCCTGCTTTTTTCTTAGTTTTGTGTATGTTTCACAGGGGGACAGAATTTGTTCACTCCTGGTCTATTAATAGAATATCTTTGTAGAAAAGACTTGTAACAACTGATGATAAATGCTCATTCTAGTTAAATAGAATAGCAATTAGAATATTTTTTCATCATTTAGTGCATTATGTAATATAATTATATAATGATAAAAATCACATTTATATGGTTAGGCTCTCCTTTGCTTGATGGTATTTGAATAATAATAACTGAGTGGAGAAGAAATAAGTGCAATTTTTTCTGTGCTATCTGAATACATTATATATATATATACACACACACACACACATATTCCTTCTCATATATTCTATGTTCACTGCATATATGTGTTCTCTTTAAATTATTGGAAGGATGGCTTATTACTTATGAAGAAGGGAAATTTTAAGAGATACTTGACTACTTCCATTTGAAAGATTGAATATAGCAAGGAAAGTCCATGTACTAGTTTATAGAATGAAGTTGTACTATTTTGTAACAAGATTTATGGAATAAATTTAATTATAACTATTAATGAAATATAACAGGATGCACATTCCCTACTGAAAATGGGCAGTTTTTAAAAAATTAGGTTTCTTATACATGTTTTTGTTTGAATTAATAATATAATATTTCATTCAGTTCAGTTCAGTCACTCAGTCATGTCCGACTCTTTGCAACCCCATGGACTGCAGCATGCCAGGCTTCCCTGTCCATCACAACTCCCGGAGCCTGCTCAAACTTATATCTATCGCACTGGTGATGCCATCCAACCATCTCATCCTCTGTTGTCCCCTTCTCCTCCTGCCTGCAATCTTTCCCAGCATCAGGGTATTTTCCAATGAGTCAACTCTTCGCATGAGGTGGCCAAAGTACTGGAGTTTCAGCTTTAGCATCAGTCCTTCCAATGAATATTCAGGACTGATTTCCTTTAGGATGGACTGGTTGGATCTCCTTGCAGTCCAAGGGACTCTCAAGAGTCTTCTCTAACACCACAGTTAGAAAGCATCAATTCTTCAGTGCTCAGCTTTCTTTATAATCCAATTCTCACATCCATACATGACTACTGGAAAAACCATAGCTTTGACTAGATGGACCTTTGTAATGTAATGTAATTACCTAAGTAATGTCTCTGCTTTTTAATATGCTGTCTAGGTTGGTCATAACTTTTCTTCTAGGGAGCAGGTGTCTTTTAATTTCATGGCTGCAGTCACCATCTGCAATGATTTTGGAGCCCCCCAAAATAAAGTCTCTCACTGTTTCCATTGTTTCCCCATCTATTTGCCATGAAGTAATGGGACTGGATGCCTTGATCTTAGTTTTCTGAATGTTGAGTTTTAAGCCAACTTTTTCACTCTCCTCTTTCACTTTCATCAAGAGCCTCTTTAGTTCTTCTTCACTTTCTGCCATAAGTGTGTTGTCATCTGCATATCTGAGGTTATTGATATTTCTCCTGGCAATCTTGTTTCCAGCTTGTGCTTCATCCAGCCTGGCATTTCACATCATGTACTGTGCATATATGGAGAAGGCAATGGCACCCCACTCTAGTAGTCTTGCCTGGAGAATCCCATGGACGGAGGAGCCTGGTAGGCTGCAGTCCATGGGGTCGCTAGGAGTCGGACATGACTGAGCGACTTCACTTTCACTTTTCACTTTCATGCATTGGAGAAGGAAATGGCAACCCACTCCAGTGTTCTTACCTGGAGGATCCCAGGGCCAGGGGAGCCTGGTCAGCTGGCGTCTCTGGGGTCGCACAGAGTCAGACACAACTGAAGCGACTTAGCAGGCACTGTGCATATAAGTTAAATAAGCAGGGTACTGGCATAGAAAGTTGTGAAACTTTTACACCACAGATTCTCTTCTTTGAATGAAATCTGTGATCTCCAGTATATAAAACATTTTTTTAATGCCATCATTTTAGAGCAATTTATTTTTTCAGGTCATATTGCTACTTATATAATCAAAGAAATGAGAATATGAATATAACCAATGATATTTTCTAATATACAAAAATTTTATTTGTAACACATTAAAGTGTGCCTGATACTAAAATGTAAAAGACATTTCAGAAGAGATATTCCTATCACACTGTATAGGGCTTCTGAAACAATGTCTTCAGTTTGCAACTCATTGAGGTAGAAGATTATTTAGATACCCTCAACAAGAGATGAAAACTGAAAATCAAAATGTCATCACACTCTGTATAAAACCTCTCAGTAACTGTCCATCACCCATAGGCAAAATTCCAAGCTCTTTCTCAGGGCTGATGAAGCACTTTGTGATCTACCACAACCCGCCTCATCTATAACCAACCTTCTTTACTTGCCAATCCTTACCAGTTAGAAAACTGGGTTCTTTGAATACTTTATATTTTCCGTTCCTCTGGGCCCACTCAGCTGTTGCTTAGAATATCTCCATTCCTGATGGTCAGCAGAGCCCTGCCCAACCCCCATACTGGTTTCACCCTCCCTGCTCTCTTCCTTTAACACTTGGTATCTTTGGTTATTTGCTTCTTATCAGCCTGCCCCACTGGATTGTATGCTGTATAAAAAGATCCAGTTACCTGACAGATGATTGTCAAACAAAAGGATGATAAATTCGGGAGTTTTATAGACTGTATTGTTTAGATCTGTTTTAGTTTAGCAGCAAAACTGAGCAAAAAAATACATAATTTTCCAGTTCCCTCTGTCCCCGTACATTCACAGCCTTTGCCAGTATCAACATCTCCTACCAAAGTGGTACATTTTGTAAACTGATTAAACTCTATTGCCACATAATTATCACCCAACAGTCATGGTTTATGTTACAGTTCACTCTAGGTATTGTACATTCCGTGTGCAGATGTACAAAGAACAATTGGATGAAGGTATAACAGCATGTATACCATCATTGCAGTATCGTGCAGCATAGATTGACTGTTGTAAAAACCCTCTGTGCCCAGTCTGTTCATCCCTCTCTCCCCTTGACCTCTGGCAACCACTGACCTTTTTACTGTCTTCATAGTTTTGCTTTTTCTAAAATATCATATAGTTGGAATCATAAAGTATATAGTCTTTTCAGATTTACTTCTTTCACTTGATAATATGCATTTAATTTTCTTCCATGTCTTACTGTACATGGCTTAATAGTACATTTCTTTTTAGCACTGAATAATATTCCACTATCTGGATATGCCATGAGTTATATATTCATTCACCTCTTGAAAGATATCTTTGTTGCTTCCAGGTTTTCAGCAATTATAAATAAAGCATCCATGCATAGTTTCTTGATAAATACATTTTCAAACAGGATAAGTAGGAAGACACTCAAGTAAAGCTATTCAAAAATCATCTGGACATTTACTAATTACTGGTTTGTAAGGGACATCAAGACTAGATATATATAAATTTGTAATATTCATTCTATTTTAGATTTCTTTAATGCAGATAATCTTCTATATGCTGGATACAGTAGTAGGTGCTGGAAATGCAAAGTTGAGAATTACGAAGTTCTTGAGTTAGGATCTCACAGAATAGTGGGGGAAAAGAGACATGAAACAAATAATTTCAGTATAATATGGAGATTGCACAGTATAAGTATTATCAAGTTGTAATCAGTTCCTTATGATGGGGACAGAGAAGGGTCACAGAACTAAAGACATTTGAATTGAACCTTGAAGGAGAAGCAGGAACTCACAGTCAGATGCTTTGAGAATAGTTATATACAGACCCAGAGATTTGAAAAAATTATTGAGTAGGCTGGTGTTGGAAAATAATGGGAAATTAAACTCAAATAATCGGCTCATGATATGGGGAAGTGTCTTTTAATCCCCACTAATGAGTTTGAACTTTTCTTACATGAGCAATATCACTGAATAATTTAAGCATAGGTGTAATGTGAATGAAGATTTTAGAAATGTAATCCAATTGCCTATATGGAAGGTAGAATGGAAGGTATGAAGATGACATCTCAGGAGCCAGAAAATCTAATGGATTGGTTCACATCAGAAGGAGACTGATTTATGATCATGGGCATAGAGGTGAAGTGTAGAATATAGACTTGGGAGATATTGTAGAGGTTGACTTTATAGAACAGTTACATCTAATATTATTTTTATTAGATATAAGTATAAAATAAAATTTCTTAGTTTACCCTTAAGTGTTCTTTTTAAAGTACATTGAGATCTGATTTATGAAAATAATAGCATTATGGGTAAAGTGTAAACAGAAATGCTACTGATTTTGTGTCACAATTAAAACATTTTGGGTTGATTTTCCATATTCCCCAGCCAGAATCGCTAAAACATGGTATATTTAAAAATTGTTATTTTTCTTTTTAATATACATTTTATAGGATTAGGTTTTCAACTTCTGTGTTATAGATTTTAGATGTTGAGATACATGACATCAGTTTCTAATGAAAAAATTAAGAAAACTAGGATAGTTGAAAAGTTAGTGAATGTATTTTGTAGCACAAAGTCTTAATGATTGACATGTCACATGGAATGGAAGGTTGGCATGGACCTAGACTAAGGGTAAATCAAATTATCAAACTTCTTAGATAAATATCAGCGTATTCTTTTGGTGCACAAGGGTGCACAAGAGAAGAAAGTAGTTAAATCTCCAAGCACCAAGTTCATTAATTGCCCATAATTAGCAATTTGTTTTTTTCGTGTGAATACCTTTGTTGGGAAATGATTGCCTTTTGTAACTGTGGGGTAACAATTAGCTAATAAGATCTTTTAAGAATACATTGAGATTTTGAGATAACAGATGTATGTATGATTAGAAATTAAGATAATGTCTAATGATTTACTATAGATGATTTACTATAATAGTGCCAAGAACGAGAAATCAGGCAGAAGTAAACTGAGAGAACATCTTAGATGTTCCTGTGTTGCCATTCATGGCCAGTGTGCCTGTGTGTGTATGCCTATGTGTGATGCATCCTCTTTTTTTCATTTAATTTCAGCTACGACAGTGATAGCTGGTGCCCACCATTACCAGTTCAAACTTACTTACACCAGGGTATGGAGGATGAACTGGAAGAAGATGACGATCGTGTCCCAACACCCCCTGTCCGAGGCGTGGCTTCTTCCCCTGCCATTTCCTTTGGCCAGCAGTCCACGGCAACTCTGACTCCCTCCCCACGGGAAGAGATGCAGCCCATGCTGCAAGCTCACCTGGATGAGTTGACAAGGGCCTATCAGTTTGATATAGCAAAGCAAACATGGTAATTGTCCTTATCAGTTCAGGGGACCCATGCTTTCAACACACATAGAGGGAAAACGTTCTTGAACATTAAATTCACTAGAGAGTCTCACTGAACTCTGCAGCTGGAGTTAGAAATGCTTTGGTACAACTCCGTAATCATCTCAATAAGGAAATTGACTGAATAAATGTTAAATAATTTGACCAAAGTCACACAACTGATTAGAGTGAACTGGAGCAAGAATTCAGGATCTGCAGAATTTCAGGTTCAAGTGCTTTTGGCTATGCCAGAATCTTTTCTAATGTACAGTTAGCTTCAATTAGCTTCTTCTTGAACTCACTTCCAGCATCATAATGAAGGACTCTTTTTAGAGTCTTCAAAGTGCCTGTGATTAGTTCTGTATGTGGTTGTGAATATGTAAATGTAAGCTTCTGCAAATCACATATGGTCAGTGTCAGTTATTAAAAGACCTTTTCTGGGTTGAATTAAATCAGACAGAAAAAAGCAACAAAATTAGTACAGTACATGCATCCCTAGAAAGCCCTTAGAATACATTGTGTGAGTGTATGTGTTCAGTTACTCATGTCTGACTCTTTGTGGCCCCGTGGACTGTAGCCCTCCAGGCTCTTCTGTCCATGGAATTTTCCAGACAAGAATACTGGAGTGGGTTGCCTCTTCCTACTCCAGAAGATCTTCCCAACCTAGAGATGGAACCCATGTCTCTTCTGCCTCCTGCCTTGGCAGGCAGATTCTTTATCACTTGCTCCACCTAGGAAGCCCTTAGAGTAATGCCTTACAAATTCCTTGTTTTCCTAATGGATTTGTAAACTTTCATAGATATAGATGACTATCTACTTATGTATCCTATGAAAATGCAATAATAGTGGGATCAACTCTCACAATTTTGTACAATTATTTTTTATTTACTCTCCCTTTTCCCAAATAGTAACATATGAGTTTGACTCTTGAAAATAAAATCTCAGTGACATCTGATTATCTCAGTGACATACCTCTGATTATGTACACACTCATTGACTTGTGTCCTGTGTTTGAAGTTAAATTTTCACAAAATACCATTAGCTTCTTTTTCAATAGTTTTTATTACTGAGATAAGCTCATAATGAGATAAATCTTATTCTGTGTTAACTATTTTTTTCTAAATATATAACTAAATATACAAAGAGATACTAAAACCCAGAATATCACTTAAAGCTTATTACAAACATAGGTTCTTAGAACCAGAAGTTCTTGAACGTTTTCTCAATCATCAGATGTTTTTTCAAAGGTCAAAGACAATTTACTCTTAAAAAGTATTATTTTTCATCAGCCTGCTTTATAAAACACTATTAAAGCTGAAGCCAGCTGCTTTAAGAGACAAAGAATTTCCTTCAGGTTAATTAAATGAAACCCTGAAGCTTAATCATTTAAAGCACAGATTCTAGCTCAGGGATTGTCAACTCTACCTGCATTTTGGAATCATCTGGAAAACCTGGATGTAGCGCCCTCACCCCGCATTCTGATTGCTTGGTCTGGCATTTGACTAGTGTCAGCCAAGGTTGGATCATGGCCACTCCTTACTAGCTTCGTGACAACAGGCAACTTGCTTAACATTTCTGTGCTCAGTCCTCCATTTGTAAATGGCAATGATAATTCATAGTAACTGACTCATCCACAAACTGAGAGAGCGGTCCCTTCTCACATTATGTACAAGTTTGGAGAGTCCCCAAGATTATCCCCAGGTTTAAGAATTCACTAGCAGGAGCCACAGAACTCACTGAAAACTATAATTTTCAAAGTTATAGTTTATTATCATGAAAAGATATAAATTAAAATCAGCCAAGAGAAGAAATGCATGGGAAACAACTAGGAAATTCCAAAGTCAGGTCTCCTGTTGGTCTTTTCCCAGTTTACTCATGGAAAGGATAATGTCCCAGCAACCCCGAGTGACAATATGGCTGGAGTATTGTCAACCAGGGAAGTTCACATGAGCCTTGAGTTTCAGAGTCTTTACTGGGGGTCTGTCTCCCAAATGAACTCCGGGAGTTGGTAATGGACAGGGAGGCCTGGCGTGGTGCAATTCATGGGGTCACAGAGTCGGACACGACTGAGTGGCTGAACTGAACTGAACTAAACTCCCAAATGTGGTTGACTATCTGCATGGCTGACACAATTTCTGACCCTTCCTGAAGGTGGAGCTGATATTGTATGACTCCAAGTCCCTATCATAGGTCATATTGTTAGACTTTCTGGAAGAGCCTCCAGCCTCCAGGTAAACAAAGACATTTTATCAGACGGGACATTGTAGAGCTTAGAGATTACCTCTTAGGAGTTCAGGGCAGACATTTCAGTTCTCTTTGGGCAAGGTCAAATTCTTTATTTCAAATCTTAGTTTCTGGAAGAAGTAGTGAGTTTATCAGAGAAGGCAATGGCACCCCACTCCAGTACTGTTGCCTGGAAAATCCCATGGACAGAGGAGCCTGGTGGGCTGCAGTCCATGGGGTCGCTAAGAGTCAGACATAACTGAGTGACTTCACTTTCAGTTTTCACTTTCATGCATTGGAGAAGGAGATGGCAACCTACTCCAGTGTTCTTGGCTGGAGAGTCCCAGGGACAGGGGAGCCTGGTGGGTCTATGGGGTTGCATAGAGTCAGACACGACTGAAGCGACTTAGCAGTAGCAGCAGCAGTGAGTTTATACTTGTATAGTACTCAATATCTAGCCGCTCCATAGCTGTTACTATTCAGAGAGCATGGGTTTTCACCTGAGTTGTTCACTGCTCAGTTGTCTGAGTTGTCTTTCCACTCTTAGTGAGTGCTCCATAGTCACTTGCTGAAGGAGTGAATAGTTCATCTCCACTCTGTCCCAGGTATCCACAGAGCTGATTGCTTCTCTCTCTGAGTGTGCTTCCATTCAGTCTAACCATGCCACTGAATGTCACACTGACTCCCCATATAGGAGGTCCAAGGATCCCATGGACAGAAGGTTCCATGTGCTCACACAGCAGCTTACCCTACTGAAATGGCAGTGCCTCCATCTGGGCTGCACAGGATGTCACAGGAGGAATATTTTCAAATAATAATTCTGGGCTTCCCCTCCAAGGATTCTGTTCAAATTGACCCATGAATTGCACAACGCACTTATAAATATTACATACCCTTAATTGCAGTGGTCTTGAATGCTTTTTTTTTTTTTTTTTTTTGCTATTCCCCATGGCTTGCGGGATCTTAGCTCCCTGACCAGGGATTGAACTCGGGCCCTCAGCAGTGAAAACACTGCATCCAAACTGCTGGAACAGCAAGGACTTGCCACTGGTGGTCTTTGTCTAAACATATGCCATATTCCCTCTTTAATGACAATAACGAATAACAGGCTTGCTTTCCTTCAGCATTTTATGGTTTAGAAAAAAACTCCTAGTAATCACAAAACAAGCCAAGTGGACTCTAGGGTCCAGCTGTGTATTTTGCTAGCCATGTTAGTTGAGATTTTAGTCACTTAAATTTGAACTTTTCTAAATTCTGAAGGAGAGATGGTAATACAAATTCTGTCTACTTCACAAGGTTAGGATTAGAGTTACCCACCTGTTGCAGCTGGTTTTTTTGGCACACCTGATGTTCTAAATGCACAGTACTAAGGTGCCTTTGAGGTACCTTCTGCCTTTGAGGTATTTAAGACTTTGATGGGGCTTCCCAGGTGGCACTAGTGGTAAAGAACCTGCCTGCCAATGCAGGAGACATAAGAGACGTGGGTTCGATCCCTGGGTTGGGAAGATCCCCTAGGGGAGGGCATGACAACCCACTCTAGTATTCTTGCCTGGAGAATCCCATGGACAGAGGAGCCTGGCCAGCTACAGTTCATAGGGATGCACAGAGTCGGTCCCAACTGAAGGGACTTAACTGCAGCAGCAGGGTAAAACAGATGCAAAAATAAGTAGCCGGGATACAAAGTAGCCATTCCTCCCCTGCACTAGATTAAAGTGGAAACAATTGCCAGCCTGATTCTTGGAAGATCATGCAGGAAGAAAGCCTGGTAGAGCAGGGAATGGGCTGGTTGGAGGGAGAGGGTGTTTGCATTCGGTTTTCATGTGATGTCTTTTCTTCATAAGGGTCAGCAGGTGACATGGGTTACACAGGCTTAGAACTTATACAGGAAACCAGGAACATAATTTTGTTCTTTTTGGACAAAAACAAAAAAAATCAGATTTAAATAGATATTTGTGATGAATATTCCTGTTCTCTTTTGTGTGATTTATTTGAACAAAAAAAATGCTGGGACTGTGCTTTTTCTCTGTGTATCATCCCATAAATACCCATAGAAGAATGTGCTGATCTATATTGTTGTTATGGTTTTGGCAAGTCATATAGGCATAGCCCATTGTCTCTGCTGAAATGTAAAAACAGCACAGTAAGCTCCAAAATTAGTTAAAGGAGTGAGAAGATGAAATGAGTTACCATCACATGCTGTTTAATTCTAATTACAATTTTGTGGAATGCTAATCCATTCTTCTTTTTTTTCTTCCCATTTGAATCCCAGGCATGTTCAAAGCAATAATCAACCTCCGCAGCCCCCAGTTCCACCATTAGGTTACATGTCTGGAGCCTTGATTTCCGATTTAGAAACAGATGTTCCAGACGACGATGCTGATGATGAAGAGGAAGCTTTAGAAATCCCCAGACCCCTGCGAGCGCTAGAGCAGACACCTGGATCCAGTACGGACAATCTAGAGAGCTCTGTGACAGGTAACGAAACTGATTTCGTGGGAATAACTGACCCATTTGTCACATGAAAAATGCCTCGAAAATCAAATACTTTCTTATGTAAGATTTATTCCACTCCATCTATTTCGGTGACATTTTTAATATGTTAATATTAAACACAAAATTCAAAAAGGATTTGGAAATACTTTTGCTTTGCTGCGAAATGATAAGAAAATTCATGAATTTTAAAAAGCTTTAAAGACATGAAAGAAAACTCAATTATATACAGGGCTTTCATGAAAAGTTCATTCTACGGGGGAACCAAGTCTATTACATAAAAACCTTGACTTGTAGAAATGATATATTTTGTATATCAGGAGCAACATATGAAGAGAATACAATCTTAAAACGCTTCTTAGTATTTCACTCTGTAAAATCATTCACTGATGAAAATAACCAGGTCTTCAGAATAAGCCTCTTAAAGGTTGCACAAGGTATTATTTTTAGAGTGGGGAAGATGGAAAGCAAGATAAACTATAAATTTATGCATTTCATATTGTTGATCCAATAATTGCTGCTCTTCCAAGAAATACATTTATTTTTGAAGTTTACCCCTTTACCTTTCTCTGGCCTCCTTCACCAAGTGTAAGGCTGCAACTGGTATTCCCTTAGGATGATCCCAGGATTGCATCCTATATCCAAGGATGTAAATTTATCAAATGGTATTGAAAAAAAAACTTAAATCCTAGTGTTTTCACAGTGACTATAGAGAAAAGTAAAAGTTCAGTCCTTTCAGTCAAGTAAATGTCCATTCTTTGATACACACACACAGGGGCCTTTTACCTGGCTATAAAGACATACCTGCTACAAATGCTTGCCTCTGTATATCATTGGGTTCTTCAGTAAACCTACCCATTTCTGTATTTACCTTCATGACACCCTTTATTCTAGGAGGCCTTTTACCACAGTTCCATTTAATTCATTTTTATTCCAACAGCTTCTTAATTCGCACTGATTTTACACTGCATGTTATAGTTCAGAAAAACTGGCGGGAACTACCTTATGACAGTGATGAAGAAGCATGGGTACCTACATGTTTTCCCTGCATGACTTCCTGAATTACACAATGTAATGCACAAGCCTCCACGTTTCAGGTTTTCTTTTTTACCTGAGGGCTGTCTGCTTGCCGAGCTAATTAAGATTTAAGAACTCCTGTGATTTGAAATCCAGATCCAGCTGAAGGTGGCAGAGCAAAAGTTTAAATCGTTGAGTGCAGAGAGCTAACTTATTAGTGCAATATTATGTTAAGCCCCTTTGCCTGAATTTCTAGCATAATCTCCTTCAGGGTAAAATTCTGCATATTTTTGCATATCTCAGTAATGATACTGAACTCTTCTCAGTTAGGAATGCAGTAAAAAAATTGCAATGATAAAAGTCAGCCATAGCCTATGTAGTTCTTTTATTAAATATAATGTCGAAGTGAATAAATATATCTATAAATCAGGAGAATGTCATTTTGAACTTCTACATGCTCACCTACTAATATATTTTGCTATCCAATGAGACTGTGCTATCCAATGTGACTATCCAATCAGACTTAAAAACAGTCTGAATTTCTCCTTGAAGCTAGTTATACTAGCTTCATTTCAAATGAAGCTTTTATTGCTAAGAAAAACTTTTATTTTCCTACTTGAAGTCACTGTTTAATTACTACCACATGTAAAACCCTCAGTGTCTTTAGATATGTATTCATGATAAATTTATCCTATGAATAATGTTTCTCCTTAGTAAAAGAAGTTGCACTCTTCACCAAAGAAGCCAAGTAGGAACTCTTTTCTTTCTTTTTTTTTTTTGGCTTTACAGTAACTTTGTGGGGAAGGTATGATCAAAGATTTCATCTGCTCTCTAACATGAAATTGTAATTTAAGTAAATATGTTAAAAATAAAAGTAAATTTTAAAAAAATGATGTATGTGTACAGAAGACTGTGTGTGTCTGAAAATCTAGGTTTGTGAATATGTGTAAAGTGTGTGTGTGTGTCTATGTAGGAGTGTGTATATGAGCATAAGTAGGATTGTGAGTGTAGCAGAGCATGTGTATACACATACATGTGTACATGGGGATGGCCCTGAGATGAATGTATGTACAGACCAAATGCTGTAGAAATCATCATGCTAATGACTATTGCTCTAACGTGTTTATGTTTTCTTCAGACGCGCAAGGCTAGCTTAATGGTGCTAAATGAGGTGGGCAATAAAACAGAAACTATTTCCATTGGGTTTTTATGTTTTTAAGATGGTAAGTGCCCACAGAGAGGATTCTGATTTTACCGTCAGTCACTTTGAGTTCTAAATTTCTGTGTGGTGTGAGTAAATTATTTCTTTCATCTAAATTCTCTATTTTCATTTTCATAAGCATAATGACCATTTTTTTTGTGAACTAGAACTAACAGTTATGTTCCAGTCTTTAAATGTTAAAGCCAAGGAAAGGAAAGTCCAATGATAACACAGAGATGGGCTAGTAATTAGCCTATATGTAAAATTATTTAGAATTTTACTTCTGAAATATGTTATATTCCAACAGCTGCCACATTAAGGAACATCAGTGGTTAGCCAGGCACAGAGCCTATATATCTAAGGAAATAAGTCTATTATTTTCAGATATTTTCTTAACAACGAATTTATGAGGGACTTTAAAAAGTTTGAAATAATGGTTCATGGATGGAAAAAGCCAAGAAGAGAGGAAAATATCAGTAATTCTGTAGCTCATAATTTTGGTGTCTTAGTCTGGTTGGTTTGTTATAACAAAATATCATAGACTAGATGGCTTAAACAGCAAATATTGGAAAGCTGGGAAGTCCAAGATCAAGATACAGGCAGGCTGGGTTTCTGGCGCGAGCCCTTTTCCTGCAGGAAGCCATCTTCTCGCTATGTCCTCACATGGCAGGAGAGCTTGCTAAGGTCCCTAGTCATACCATGATGACCTCACCCTCATGACCTGATCTAAACTTAAATATCTCCCGAAGGCTCCACCTCAAAATGCCATAACATTATGGGTTAAAGCTTCAACATGAATTTTAGGGGGATGTTATCATTCAGTTCATAATACTCAGGAATGGAAAATATATTTGAAAATCTGTTATTTATTTACTTCCACAGCAAATATTTATTGAAAATCTATTCCTTCCAACTGCTTGGCTAGAAATTTAGGTTTGATAATAATAGTAATAATAGCAATTTGCACATACACAGCCCTTAGAATGTGCAGGGCACTCTTCTAAACAGTTGGCGGTTTTTGGTATGAGTGGCTTTGTGAGCTAAGAAACTTTCTTACATTTTAAAAGGGTTTTAAGCAAGAAAAAAACATATGAGGAAGACAGCAAAGCCTAAAATATTTAGTATCTAGGACATGACAGAGATTAATACTTGACTTGAGCACCTTATAGAAGCACTTCCCAGGTGGCACCAGTGGTGTTGACCCTGCCTGCCAGTGCAGGAGATGTAAAAGACATGGGTTCCATCCCTGGGTCAGGAAGATGCCCTGGAGGAGGGCGTGGCTATCCACTCAGTATTCTTGCCTGGAGAATCCCATGGACAGAGGAGCCTGGCGGGCTACAGATCATAAGGTTGTCCAGAGTCAGACGTGACTGAAGCGACTTAGCATGCACACACACCTTATAGAAAAAGCTCACTGATCCCTGTTCTAAGGTTTTACCATATATTAACTCACTTAATTGTCATAATCCTTTATTTATTCTCACTTTATAGGTAAGGAAATTGAGGCACAGAGGGGTTTAAAGACTTTTTTAAGCTCACCCACCTGATAAATGGCAGAAAAATATTCAAAATCAATCAGCTTTACTCTAAAGACAAATTATCTTTTTTTTTTTTTTTTGCTTTTTTATTTTTTAGGAGGCTAATTACCTTACAATATTGTGTTGGTTCTGCCACACATCAACATGAATCCATCACGGGCGTACATGTGTTCCCCATCCTGAACCCCACTCCCACCTCCCTCCCTGTACCATCCCTCCGGGTCATCCCAAAAAAAAAAGAAAATGCCTTTTCCCAGGGGAGGAAAAAGAAAAAGACACAAGCGATAAGAATTCAAATAAATTACAAAATTAGTGCCCCTCAAAAAAAATAAATAAATACAAATTATCATGATCTCAAGAGGAAAGTGATTTCCTGGTCTCCTCTCTCGCTTTCTGTGCATGCATACATATATGAATAAATATATATTTATACAAATACAGTGTATTATTTTATCTCTGGAAACAATTTTTACCCCCTATAAACTTAAGATCAAAAATTATAGTTTTTAGATGTAACTTTTATTATTTGTTTTTCTCACATTTAGTTCTATATTCAGTTATACTGACTCAAGCTAACAAAATTCAGCTCTTATCACCACTTTTTGTAGGGAATCACATTTTTATTATTTTCTTTTAACTTATACTTTCAGTTTAAACCTATTTGGTTTTAGTAAAGTAGAAAAATGTTTTGATTACAGCACATCACACTCTTTTTTTGCCTAGAAATAAACATACAGGGTTGTTTCAGTCTTCAGGAATATGCTTGTACTGCTAACATCAGTCGTGTCCAACTCTGTGCGACCCCAGAGACAGCAGCCCACCAGGCACCCCTGTCCCTGGGATTCTCCAGGCAAGAACTCTGGAGTGGGTTGCCATTTCCTTCTCCAATGCATAAAAGTGAAAGTGAAGTCGCTCAGTCGTGTCCATCTCATGGCGACCCCATGGACTGCAGCCCACCAGGCTCCTCTGTCCCTGGGATTCTCCAGGCAAGAACACTGGAGTGGGGTGCCATTGCCTTCTCCAGTGCTTGTACTAGTTCTGTCTAAATGCCAAACCCACCGCTTTGGGGCAGCAGGATAGGAGAAGCCTTTAATACACATTTTTGTTTTTTTCACTTCCATGGTGGGAGTCAAGGGTGAGTGTTCCCTGTATTTAATCACTCTACCACAGGAATAAAGAAACAAAAGACAATAAGAGAGAGGGCAGGAGAAAAATGTCCTGAATGTGAAGCCAAGATTCTAACTGTTTCAGTGATCACAAAAATAAGAGTGAGAGTGAGTACTATGATGTGACTTGAATAAAACTTTCCTTAATGGCTGGACCCTACATAAATAAGTTGGTCGAAAGGAAATCAGGGCTCTATATTTACTGTAGTTTATGTCGTTGGAGATTTTTGCTGCAAGTCTCAAAGCAGATTATTTTGAAAACAATAAAACCTGGCAGCCCCACCGCCTTACTCAACCACACAGCTTTTAAAGAACTGGCCACTTAAAAGCATGACCTGATGCTTTGTTTTTGTTGCAAAAACTTAAGGGACATATTTTTACAATGGGAAATTTCAGAGGGAATGCTAAAAATCATTAAATAACTTTCTTAGACATTCTCCACAGCTCTGATGTAGTTAAAAAGAAATTAAATACAGACTTCAAAAGTTAACAGATAAAAGTGGAATATCATATATTCCACTTTTATCTGAGTAGATCAAATGAGCCGATGTCATAGGTCCCAAGGAAGAGATATTTTTAATTTCTTATTTTGCTTTCTGTCTATATTATACATTCCTTTATCTGAGGAATGTAGGTGAATTATTGCATTATTCAATACGTTTGAGTGAAAGAGCTTCTAAATATTATACATGTTTTTCTACATCTAGGCAGAGGTCAGTATGTGGATTGATGTGTTCAAAGACACTCAGAGCTGAAGATTGTGTTTAACAGATAGATATATTGTACTAAATAGGAAGAATTCATGGATTAAATATTTCCTAAAAAAAATGGGGGACAGCCAGTTTTTGTATCTCATAAAAATGGTAATGCAACAATTAGCAGGGTCATATTATAAAGCATACACTTTAGCTTAATGGGTCTAAGGATAAGCATCTATCAGCAAGGAAGGATTTAGCACAAAATGACATGTAAATGAATTGATGACTGATCATAAATTAATTTTAGTGCTGAAGATGTAATGGAGACCCAGCAAGATGCCACTCTATCATGGTATTTTACTGCTCAGTAACATTTGAGCAACAACTTAATGTCCTATCAGCAGTTCTTCTTTAACAGCTTGAATAAATTTGAGAGTTTTTTTTGGCTTTCAGCAATTTTGAAACCTGAGAAATTTGGAAAGACGGAAAATGCAAACACAAATAAATCTGGCTATGTGACACAGATTCATTTTTCATTAGATGTTTAAATATGTATTGATTATGTTTGGGGCTATAACATGTCAGATTGGTATGGATCGCTTGTAATTTGTGAAGAATCTCTACCTTAGCTGTTTTACCTAGTGTTGGTTTCAATTTTCATGGTTATATTTACATTTATGAAAGAAAACCAATTGTAAAAAAAAGGGCTTACTTTTCTCTCTCTCTTTTTTTGTCTGCACAGGGTCTTTGTTGCAATGCGTGGACTTTCACTTACTTTCTAATTGATGAATCACTGTTTTTCTTTTCTTATAAAAAGTTCCTCTTTTTTTTTTTTGTAATAGTTTACATAAATCCTCAGATAATCTTTGCTATTTAAATCTAAAGAAAGAATGGTGGCGACAGAGAGGTGACATTAGTAATCGTTAAATTTTAACAATTTTACAATATGGAGGGAATTCAATATATATAATATACTTTTTTATTCATAGTATATTGCCAATTTTCTTTAAACATATTTGCAAACAATGTACCCATTCCATATATCATGGGTATATACATATATATGTATGTATCATATATACTCCATATCTCAAAAAAACAGAGGAACAAAGAGGGACAGAAAAATTTTTCTTCTGCATATATATGGAATTTAGAAAGATGGTAACAATAACCTTCTGTTTATTTGTTTGCTTCTTGCCCTCCGTTTTGAAGGCAAACTCAGCTATACTAAGCTGAGGGCACTGGCGCCTTTTTAGTTTGGGGTGATGAGGTTTCCTACTTTCCATCATGGGTAAATCAAATTTGTATGTGGAAATCATCATATGAAGGACTAATTACATCACTTTTTCCTCATTGTCCAAGTAATCAACAAGAGTTGACTGACCTTATACTCCTTATTTAATAAATTTTCTAGGAGTTACTGTATGTTCTGGCTGTAACTAAAATAAGGCCAAGGCTAGGAAATTACACATGGAATAAAATCACATATGAATTTATACCAAATAATAAAACTATTGAAGACATTTAATGCAGTATGCAAATGTTTATGGAATTTTTACTGTGCAATGTCTCTGTACATGAGGTATTAAAATGCATAACAAGTAGTTCCTGATCTCCAGAGTTCCATTGTCTGGAAGAGAAAACATACATGCAACAAATTCTAGTTTATAGCGTGTGTTCAGTTGCTCAGTCATGTCCGACTCTTTGCCACCCCATTTCCTCTGTCCACGGAATTTTCCAGGCAAGAATACTGGAGTGGGTTGCCATTTCCTACTCCAGGGGAATCTTCCTGACCCAGGGATCGAACCTGATTCTCTTGCATCTCCTGCTTTGGCAGGCAAATTATTTGCCACTGTACCACCTGGGAAGCCCAATTTGTAGAGATGTAATCAAAAGTGGGGTCCAGCTTGCCACTCAAAAAGCCAGTAAAAAGACAGGTTGGTGGAAAGGAAGGTTTGCTTTGTTTGACATACTGGCATGGCAGAGTTGGGGGAGAGGAAGGTGGGCACCTGTCCAAAGGCCAACTCCCCACCACTGATCATCAGTGGGCAAGACCTTTTATAAGCTGTCAGAGGGGGCAACATGCAGAAACAACATGTATTTCAGTCAGCTCTGACAATCATCTTGAAATTGGTCATTAGTGGTCTGACCAGCATCATCTTGATTGTTTTAAGAAGTTACTTTTCAGTTCCAGGGTCAGTTGGTTCCCATTTCTTGAGGCCAGTTTTTAGAATTGTGGCAGCTTATGTCCTCGCTACAGCCTGGTCATCATGTAGTGAACTTCTTCACCTTGTGGGGGTTATAGATTCTGGGGGTTCAGAATCTATAAGACAGCTCACAGGATATGGCTCAGGATGTTATCTATAGCCCTTGGGAGGAACTAAAGGTCCTTGAATATGCTTAGTGACTAAACTATTATTATTTGATCTCCTTTGTCTGTTTTCCTTTGTTTTTGCATTTTCTCATTTCTCTGATTAAACTTATTCTATGGCTAAAGTTTTTCCACAGACAAAAGGCAGGCAGAGGACATGGGGGACAAGGACCAAATGGTCTGCTCCATTTCAGAGATAACGATATGCTATTGTATGTGCACTGTTTAAAGAACACAGGAGGTAAAGAGATTGAGTCTCTTAGGACAGGGTTGAAGATGAAGTAGAATCAGGGTGGTAAAAGAGATGATTTGGACTTCAAAGTTTGGCAGTGGGCACTAGAGTTAGTAGCAATCTAGAGATGTGTCAAAGGAATGAGAGAAGGCAGGAGAGGTAACAAGGCACAGGATTTTAGAGGGATAGGACTGGAAAGGTAGGCTGCGCTGGGTATTGACGGATCTCAAACACTTCAGTTGGTGTTTAAATGTATTGACAAACTAAGTAAGGCTTTGAATGGACAAACAGAATTATGTGATCAATGTTTCAGAAAAGAATAATTCATACAACAATGAGGAAGGTAGAAGGGACCAGAAGGAAATCAGGAATGAAACTGGAGATATAGAAAAGGAGATGGTTGTTTGGAGAGTGAGTTTCCGTTAGTTGGCACAGATTTATTTGAAGATACTCAGCAGACATTTAGAAATACTGAAAATAGGACATAGGAAAGACCAGGACTGAGTTTTCCTATGTTTTGAAAATATCCTCAGTTCTAGAGTTTCATGTTCTTTCGTAATCACTGGTTGAATCACTTTGGTTTTTTCTTATCTACTCTAGCATTATATTGCAAAGTTGATTGCATCATTTCTCCTTTCAATTTAGGCTGTTGGTCCTTGACTTGTGATTATTAACTCAGAAACAGTTCTCTTGGCTTCCTTGCAGTGGCCTGTGTCTAGGGAATTTATTTGGAAAGGAAAAAGTGCATCTCCGTGCTTTTGGCAAATAGAATTAAAACTCTATCTTTCCCTGCTACACTTAACACCCTTTTAACTTCTCTGATCCTTCTAACCCTTCTGGTTTCTGCTTTCTGTGTCTTGAAAGTGCATGAACCCATGTTATTGCATCCTGGCACCTCAGCTAAAGGTACAAAGACTTTATCATGGCAACATTATACTGTTGTCTCTTAACTGTTAGAGAAAAGGGGGGAAAAATCTATGGCACTTAAATGCCATAGTCTTAGTCGCTTTTATGTGAATATGTATTTGGTTTATTTAGAAATACTAACTAAGTTAATATTAATTAATATTAACTAATTTAGTTAATTAGTTAGTTAATATTATTAACTAATATTAACTTAGTTAATATTTCTAAATAAATAAACTACATATTCACATAAAAGAGACTAAGACTATGGCACTTAAGTCTCTTTTTAAAAATTTGGGATAAGCAATACTTGGTGTCTTTATTGTATCATATATTAATTGTACATCGACTGAAATATTGTAATATTAATTTTATTAAGCAATTGAGTACGGTCTCAGTGTGCTTTGGTCTATAAAAAAGGATCCAAGAGTAAATGACTTGCTAAAATTAAGTATCATTTCTTAATAGCCTGTGTTTTGCAACTCTTTACACATAAAGCTGTGATTCTTTCCCTCTGTTGCCATTTTGCACTTTGTAGAAAAATCCATATTAATGTCAGTGGTTTTCTTTATAATGGTTAATTTTCTAAAATGGAGATTAGTATTAAAGAGAAAACTAGAGCTCTTCAAATAATTGCAAAACAAAGAAATCATACTGAGCTTTGAAAATAATACAACTTTACAAAAAGAAATATTTTGTTATATTCTATTTGTTCTGATATTATTTATGCATTTTTATTATTAGTTTTTATTATTCCCTGAGTAATCAAATTTTTATTTGAAAATCTGAAAATAATTCTAGCCCTTCTGCAGTAAGCAAGTGTACATTTCACTAAAATTATCACTAGTCTACATTAAATTCAAAATATATTCACCCTATTCGTTCAACTGAGTTCTTGATAAGTTGACTTTAAATATGCTATACTTTATTTCAATAAAAGTGTTATTCTTTGAATTCTAGGCCTTAGTATATACATAGAAATTCTCTTCTAGAAAATAATTGTGTAGCAATTTGAAAAACATCAGAATGGAGTCATAGGAAACGTCTTATTCAGGGGTTGCAAACAGATGCAGGTTTTAAGTGAGCTTAATTCTTCTGCACTAGAAATGTTTAAAACATGGATGATGTTTGCGCATGGCTGAAGAAATCTGGATGAAACCAGGTTTACCTCCAGGAAGGGCGAGGAGTGGAGGAATCCTACATGTTCATTAGTATAGTGTGTACAAGCCGATGAGCTGTTCAATACCTACGACTCACTAGACAACTACATTTGTTTTTAGGTTCAATGGTAAATGGATGGGGCTCTGCATCTGATGAGGATCGTAAGTTTTCTGGTCATAGATCTAGCGTAGGTAGCTCCTCAGATGGTTCCCTCTTTGCCAGCGGCAGTTTTGCGCAAGCACTGGTGGCAGCAGCAGATAAAGCTGGCTTTAGGCTGGATGGAACCAGCCTTACAAGAACAGGTTGGTAGACTCTGAGTCCACACTCTTTGCATGAGAGAATCTTTTCCTTGAACAATGAGCTATTGACCTCCTGTTCTTTCTTCTCAGTGCGTCTGACTGCAGGGCTTTCTTTAATCTGCATGGACACAGTCTGAATGCTCAGTTATTACCAGAACTCTCTTCCGATACTCCCCTTGCAGAGCCAAGAATAAGCTCCTACTCACCACCTTCCAGGGCTTCCTGGATAGCTCAGTTGGTAAAGAATCTGCCCGCAATGCAGGAGACCCTCGTGCGATTCCTGGGTTGGGAAGATCCCCTGGAGAAGGGATAGGCTACCCACTCCAGTATTCTTGGGCTTCCCTTGTGGCTCAGCTGGTAAAGACTCTTCCTGTAATGTGGGAAACCTGGATTTGATCCCTGGGTTGGGAAGATCCCCTGGAGAGGGGAAAGGCTACCCACTCCAATATTCCGGCCTGGAGAATTCCATGGACTGTATAGTCCATGGGGTCACAAAGAGTAGGACACAACTTTCAGTTTCACTTTTCACTTTCACAGCCTTCCATCCTTTATTCCCCTTTCCCTTCTAAGCTCTACTGATTAACTGGAATCTGCTTCCTTCTTCTATTATAGCCAAGCTGCAACTAAGATTGCCATTAAATTTTCAATAATTCACACTTTGCAAAATTCTCACACAATCAATAATGTACCCAGTGATTAACATTATTCAGCTTTTATCTCCATTACTTTCCTTTGCCCCATTTCTTTCTGCAAATGCATTTTCTGGGAAGGCTTTCTCAGCATGGGGGGAATGGGTCTGAGGCTGTCAGTCTAACAGTTCAAATGGTTGATGGTCTTAGTAGTTGTTTGGCTGTTAAGATTTTAATCCAATAATTTATTATTTGTTTTAAAGGATGCTAGTGAAAAATAGACCCACTGCATTTGCCAGTTGAATAAAATGATGATTACTTGTGTATTTTTCTGTAGCACAATTTAATTTGGGTTTCTGAAAATAATAAATAATAATAATATAAAAGACCAATTATGTAATTTTAAGGATTTTTATTATTAACTCGAAAATAAATATGTGATTCACTGTATTAATAGATCAATAATTTTGTAATCATTTGTTTTACTGAACAAAATAGCTTTGGCATGATCCTATTATTAATACATGACTATGTGTACGTCTTAAATGCACATAGCAGAAAACTCTGGTATAAGAATTAAACTGAGCTGCCTTACAAAACAAACTAATGAAATGCTACATGCATTTTTGAAATCTTAATAGTATTCAAATAGTAAGGTAAAGATAAATGACTTTGACCCTTCACTAAACTCTCAGGTTATAAAAATGAGTCTTGGGAACTTTCTTTGAATTATACCACCATATAACATTATACTATCTCTTTTGAGTATGCACTAGGTATCTACAAAGTAAGGAAGATTCCCCAGGCATTGCAGAGGTTTATTTTTCATATAGCATCTGAACTAAAATATGTTGTACTGTAACAGTTATTTGAGTTTTCTTGCTTTATAAGGCCTAAGTTAGAAACTTTATATTGCCTGAGTGCTTTTTGTGGCATAGCTATAAGCAGAGCAGTAGAAAGTGAGAGGAAACTAATAAATTAGAAGGCATAAGTACATTTCTTGCATGTATGCTAATAGCTAATAAAACATTAAGCAGTATCATGTCACATTGACTTAAAACGTAACTACATACAATAATTTTGAATGAAATGAAAACATGCACAAGAAAATAAATATATGTACATAAACCTTCTCAGGCCATAATAAACATATTATTAAACCCCTAAGATGTTGAAAATTTATTAACCTTTTGCCACGATATATTTCCCAACATATTACACTAAGCTACAAGAAAAGGACATGGCACATTTCATTTTTCAATAAGAATTTGGAGTCTGCTCAGATAGAGTACTATTCATCAGAAAATACCTATTGCACTTTGGTGATTTTACAAGATGATTTTAAACTGCTATTTATCCTATACTATACACTAATGTTATTGAGTTTCTGCTAAAAGAAGTAGAATCCATTGTGTATGTGTATGGGTGGTAAGGTCAATTTAATATATGTGTCTGAGCAGACCTTCCATGTAAAATTTAAAATGTAATTACTACAGGAAATTTTTCTGTGCTCAAAGAAAGTTCGTAAGATTCCAAGGGTGAAATTTGATTAAACAAGACAGTACATAATTCACTTCAGAAAAAGCTTTCTTAATTTTAAGGAGTAAAAGCTGCACAAATTTGCATATATCTATGAAAATGTCACTAAGATTGTCAAGGTTAAATAAAAATACAATCAAGGAATATTGATTGTTGTGGTGGACTTGTTTCATATTCATTTGTTTGCATTTTTCAGTGGGTAGTATATTGGTTATAAAAACTGGACCAAAAAAATGCAAGAGGGCGTATTTTTTTCTATGGAGATGGACCAGTATTTTGTATCTTCAAATGACATCTCCAGGCAGCTTTAGAAGTTAGTCTTAGAGCAGAAATATAAGACAGAATCAGTGCCTTATAATAACATTCTCTATATCTCGTTCCCTTTGTTTACTTTCTAGGTAAAGCCTTTACCTCCTCTCAAAGACCTCGACCAACCAGCCCATTTTCTACGGACAGTAACACCAGTGCAGCCCTGAGTCAAAGTCAGAGGCCTCGGCCCACTAAAAAACACAAGGGCGGGCGAGTGGACCCGCAACCAGCATTGCCTCACCGAAGGGAAGGAATGACAGATGGTAGGTTTGTTTTCTTCTCTCTGGTCTCCTAACTGAAGAGACATGTTCTGTGAAGTCATTAACTTAGCTTCAAGACATGATGGTAGATCAGGTATCACCTTGTTATGTGACCAGGCTGAACACCTGGCAGTGTGGTCTTGTTTCAATAAAATACCCCCTTTTCTTGAACAATCTGGATTTATTCCTAATTATCCAACCCCAAGAAATACATGCCATCCTGCTTGACAATGTTGATTTTTCTGCTGGTCTGGCTTTTTTCCGTTAGTGCTTTCTAACAACCATTCCTTTTTAAGATTAAGGAAGAAAACATAAGTAGCATGTGCAGTCGCCATGTTGTCGAATCATTTTTGAAGCTGAATTAAGATATCTTAGATGGAATCACTTTTGAAAAAGACTGATTTCCAGTTTATGAATTTTTAAATTTCATGAATTTCGGGGCTAATAGACCATCTGGTTGATGGGTCAGTAAACTTTTTCTGAGAAGTCCAGATAGTAAATAGATTTGGCTTTAGCCAAGCCAAACAATCTCTATCAAGACTACTTAACACTACCATTGTAGTGTCTATGCAGCTATAGAAAAACGTAAATGAATGGATATAACTGATTTCCAATAAAACTTCGTTGACAAAACAGACAATGGCTTACTTTGGCCCATAGCTTGCTGATTTATTTCAATTTTTTCACTTATATACAGCCTCAAATCTTTGCATATTTGCTTAAATACTGCTAGTTTCAGGAAACAAAATATTATTGAAAGACATCCTTTTTCAATAATGAATAGTTCATCAACTCTGTTTTCAACTTAATTATCATGTTTAAATATAGGGAAAAAAAGTATTTACACTGAAGTTTTATCCTAAGGAATATGTAAGATAGTATATGTAAAGAGCCCAGTATAATGTCAGACCAAAAGGTAAATTTCTTCCCCCTTCTCTACACTGTCTCCGCTAAGCACACAAACTTTTTCCTGAGATACCACTACCAAACATCAAAAGAATGAACCTAGCCAGGCTGCACATTAGAACCATCTGGGGAACTCTTAAAATACACCCTGGAGATTCTGATTTAATTGTTCTGGGGTGAAAACCAGCCATGAGTGTTTTTAAAGCTCCACTGGAGAACCTAATATGCAGTTAGCTTTGAGAAGCTGTAACTGAGTTCTTGGCACTCATCTCATTCTCTTAGACTTAACATTATAGGACAGGATGAGGCTTCCTTGGAAAGGAAGTATTTGCTCTTTATTGGTTTGAGGGTAGGTCTTCAGCTGGCAGTCTCCATTGTGCTTTCTCTTGTCGTTTTATAATGCTAAGAAGACTTTAAAAGCCCAAAATAACTTGTCTAAAAGTCTTCAGGTTTACTTCTCTTTCCTGCTTCCTTTGTTTTCATTGGAAAGTGTTTCTGTGGAATACAAGGGTAAGGGTACAATCAAGATTTTGATTCTCGATAAGTGGATATCCTGTGGTGCGCAAAAATGTGTACCACCTCCTTTCTGCCTCCAGTGATCTGAAGATTAGTTGAGCACTTGAAGCAGTCTATAGTGTTGATCTTATTCCTTCTAAGTACAAAGGACTATTCACTGATATTCTATTACAAATCTCAGCATTAATAATTTTGTATGATTTTCCTGCTATGATTGTCATGAAGAGAGGGAAATATCCAGGGACTATATGGATTTTTTTGCGGCTTTTCCAAAATGTTTGAAGATCATATCCAGAATATGTGGAAGATGTAAAATATAAATCAATAAAATAGCTCTTTTCTTTCTCCCTAAAACATTTTCCTTGCAAGCTTTCTTCAGAATGTCTAGTTAAAGTAAGCTACCTCCTAGTTTAAAGCATGATCGATATATTGCTTATATTTCCAAAAAACAAATAGGTTCCTAAACTTTCAAATTTACCAGCATTCCAAAACAGATTTTGGATTATGTGTCATTAGTAGATACATTCTGAAAGTACTGATATTGCAAAGCATATTTTGGCTCACAAGTGTTTGATCCAAAGACATTTTAGGTATGATAAAGAAGATTTATTTTGGATCGCACTCGACAGGTTATCTTTAAGAATATTATTATTTTACCACAGATGTTTATGCTGTAGTTTTTATATGGTATGAGTCCATGCATCAGTAATAAGTTCATATGATTTGTATATAACATCAAACTGTTCTTTTGGGGAAGTTTAGTAGCACTTAATGTACAGATCTTTTACAGTAAAATTTTTGCATTATAGATTTTACAACAGTGTTTATGAATATATTAATCAGGGTAACTATTGATGGCTGCTGTACCAAACAGCTTCTATCCCCTCAGTGGCTTAGCATGGTAAGAGTTTATTTCTCACAGACACAGTGATTTATAAAGGTCAGGTGGCTCTCCTCGAAGCAGTAAAGATGTTTGCTTAAATATTGATACCCCGTTATTTCCAAGATGGGACCTTCCTGGTTTCTGAGTGAGGGAAGACAGAACATAAGTGATTATCTGGAATGTTCTATGGCTAGTCAGTGACTCAGATGGTGAAGAATCTGCCTGCAATATGGGAGACCCAGGTTTGAATGCTAGGTTGGGAAGATCCCCTGGAGAAGGAACTAGCAACCCACTCCAGTATTCTTGCTTGGAGAATCCCATGGACAGAGGAACCTGGTAGACCGTGGAGTCTCAAAGAGTTGGGCACAAGTGAGCAACTAGATGAGATGATGGCTTGTCCCACAGACGGTACAATCACTCCTTCTTGGACAGGAACTCTGTCACATGGCATCAAACTAACTACTGGAGCAGGAATATTATTATTGAGGCAGTATCAGTCTCTGCTTCAAAGACTATGCAAAAACCCACACACATATTAAGAAATGTTCTTCCCCCTTGGATAAAGTCTCACCTAAGTAGGCATTGTTCAGTGCAAATCATCTATTCCATTTGCATAAACCAAAGAATATCCTTTAAAGCGAATACATTGACCAATGCTGAACAAAGGAGGCAAGTTCTCTGTCAGCCTTTTTTCCCTAAATTGTCACCTTCCAGCCTGTCCTCCCCTCATCCTAATGTCTCTTCAGAGAAAGGGCTCTTTCCCAGCTCTGCCATGGAATAACTTTGACCATTGAGCAAATTAGTCATTATTCTATTCATTAATCTATTCATTCATAAATCTGTTCATTCAAATATTTATTAAGTTCCTACCAAATGACAGGCACAGTGGGAACTATACAGACAAAATCCCCTGGCCTCCTGTAGCTTACATTCTAGTGAGAGAAGATAGATAAAGACCAACATATATATAAAAGTGAAAAATAAGGATATACAAGATGGTGGTGTCATGGAGAAAACAAAACATAGGAAGGAAGCTGAGAACTATAGACATGGGGGAGATATTTTTAATGTAGAGAGCTCAGGGGAGGCCTTACCAAGAAGATGACATTTGAGAAAAGATTGGAAGATTACAAGAGAAAGAGCAATGCTTATATCTGAGGAAAAGTCATTCCAGGAAATGAGAACAGCGAGTGGAATCCTGAAGTATTTAATTAAAAGGAAGAGGAACAGTGTGACTGAAGCAGTGTGTGTGCTCAGTCACTCGGTCATGTCTGTGACCCCATGGACTGTAGCTGAAGCAGAGAGAGCAACAAAATGAGTGTGAAGTCAGACAAGTAAGTGAGGACCATTTTTCTGAAGACCCTATAAGCCTCTGTAAGGACATTGGCTCTTTACTTTGAGAAAACACTAATGATGTGTGCATGCGCATGTGTGTGTGTGTGTGTATGTGTGTGTGTGTGTGTGTGTCTGTGAGAGAGAGAGAGTGTGTACATAAGGCAGGGGAGTTACAGATTTTCCTTATGTTTTTATTTAAAAACAAACCATTCTGGATACTATATTCAGATAGCCTGAATGTGAGTCTGTGTGGAATCACACAGAAACTATATAGGTAATGTAGGGAATAGGTGGTTGACATCCATGCCAAGCTAGAATCGGTGGAAGCAATGAGAAAGGTTGAATTCTAAACTCGGAGGCAGAGCCCACAGGTTAATGAAATTAGTAAAGGTATAAAGCAGGGAAGCCAAAGATTACTCCAGTCTTATGACCAGCTTGTAGTAATTGAGATGAGGAACATTAGGGAGGAAACATTTTGCACAGGAAGTTCTAGAGCTCAGTTTCCAGGTGTGACATTTGAGATGCTTACTAAACATCAAAGCCGAACTCTCCAATATGGATTTACTTTAAGATGAATCTTGAGTTCATGGAAAGAGAGACCCGGGCTGGAGATATTTGATTTCTTTATGCCGATTTTTCTTACCTAAAAAAGAGTATAATAATGACACACATATCACTGGATTGTTGTGCCTGACAATTGCAAATTCTCAGTAGGCCAGTAAGAGTCTCTTTGGTGAATTGATTTAGTTGAAATGAATCAACAGAGAAATGAATAATAAATTTAATTTAAGTAAACATATTTGATTACATTCTTTCATTTTTTCCACAGCCATTCTTAATCTCATCTTTTTTCCAATTTGTTTATTTCAATGTGCTTTCAATGTTCTTTCATCTTAGACTATACAAACTCCAAGGATATTACTTAATTATGTAGCCATATAATTTCAGGTTAAATTAAATAGTAATCAGAATTTTAGCTAGCATAAGCAGATGCCATTTTGGCCATTTTAAAAATTAAGCTGCTCTGATGGAGAATAAAAATCAATGACAAAGATATGTTATTTTAGAAGCAAATGTAATAATTTCCCCCCAACTGGCAGTCTTAAGTCCCATAACTCACGTAAAATAATTAATTTGCATTTATAATAATACAAACTGAAGGAAATCAGTATTGAGTATAGAGGAAGCACCAAACTCATTGGTGAATTATTCAACAAACAGATCTCTCAATATTGGATTAGCTTTTCATTTTGGAAGAAATGTTCCAATTGCAACTCTGTTCTCCCAGATAGAAACCAAGTTCCCTTCAATAATTAATAATTCATAATCTAACAAGATGATGTACATAAGAACTGGGAATGCTGCACCAATGTAGGAACTCCCCAAGTAAATCCTGAGGAGATTTTCATTGTCAGTTCAATGAAGTTCAATATTAGTTTGCTCATAAAAGAGAACATGAAGCTTCCTAAGAAAGTCTTTTAAAGGAGCAACTTAGCCTTCATTAAAGAAACTATCTTGTGTACACAAGAAATTTATACTTTCTCCTTTGGAATTTCATGAACAATATTATTAGAAACAAGTGCACCATTGCTAAGATGGCATGGGAAATAATTATCTATGTTATATACATTATCCTCTATTAATGATACAAGTATATATATTGTCCATGATAATTGATCTTGAACAAATTGATAATTGAACAAATAATATAGCTGTTGATACTCTAAGGATGAACAAAGAAGTTTACAACAACATTCCAGAAAAATGAGGAGGAAATAATCCAAAGGAATGTTAGAATGTTTAGGAGATCTCAAAATCTTCAGCAAAGTATATTAGTATAGGACTAGTATAACAGTATACATTATATAATAGAACTATAATACTTAAAGAAATATGAAAAAAAGCGACTATGATTTCACAATTGAAGACATTTAAACTATAAAAGTGTCATGGTCTAACAAGCTAATAAGAGAAAAATGAAAAATTAGCTAGGTATTTGAACTTTTTTCATATATTTAATGTAAAGAGCTTTTATGAAAAATGATTTATTCCACTACATCTCAGTTTTTCATGATGCATTGCCTTCTCTAGTACCATGAAGCATATTCTATCTAAAATCTGAACATTGGTTATTACTTATTAAAATTAATACATTGGAAGATTATAATATATTAGTTGTAACTCATTAGCTAACTCATGAAACGAACAGCTAGAATTGGTTGTCAGGCAGAATGTTAATTGCATTTAATAAATGTTAGCTTAACACTTTGACTGTTGCTGAATGTGCCACATACACGAATAAGAGCAGTCATATGCTTGTATGATACAGCATACAGTTCTTAATTTCCCGAGGGCAACATTTCCTAGGGAGATTGACAGGGCAGCTTTTATTCTTCCAGGGTCTTTTATTAACACAGCTGCTAGAATTTCTAGTTGTTTTGTGTCCTAGTATTCTACTTTAGGGAGGTGGCAGTGGAGAATGGATTAAAGATGGAGAAATCATAAAGTGTCCTTTACACCTTGAACATCAGCCTTCATGTGCAATTGAAAACACTCACCATGTACAATAGTTGGAGAAAATCGGTTGATTTTATTTCAAAGGCACTGTGATCAAAAGATAGCAAAGAGATCAATAATATCCATTTCAGAAATAAATAACTGAACTTTCCTCTCCAAAATTTATTTTGTATGGGTGATACCTTTAGGAGGGCGACGTTTTTCTTTTTTCTTCATCTTGAATTAAAACCTGTATTTTTTTTATTACATTTTAGTTTATTCTAAACATTATTCAAAATTTTTAGATCTTCCACCACCACCAGATCCCCCTCCAGGTCAGGGTTTAAGGCAGCAGATAGGCTCGAGCCAGCATGCTGGTAACGTGGAAAATTCAACAGAGAGAAAAGGAAGCTCTCTGGAGAGACAGCAAGCAGCCAACTTAGAAGACACAAAGAGCTCTTTGGATTGTCCAGCTAAAACGTCCCTAGAGTGGCAGCGACAAACCCAGGAATGGATAAACTCCACTGAACGCCCAGAAGACATACGGAAAGCCCTCCACAAACAAGGTGTCGGACCAGGTGTGTTCTGCACAGTCCCAAGAAAGTGTGGACTTTGACCTTTTTTTTCTACCAGGTATTTTGGAAATGCCAGTTGTTTAAGGGCATCTGAAATGAATTTGCCTTGAATCACTAATTGAAGTTGGAATTCACAGCAAAGCTCACCTGCGCATCCCTTAAGGCTGAGTCCAGTAGGGGGCCTTCCTCAAGTTAATCTCTGCATAGGGTCTTTGAGCCCAAGACACATCCAGGCTTCATCGGTAATGCTCAGGAAACCATTTGATTTTTTTTTTTTTGCCATTTTTGTTTGTATTGAGTACTTTTAAGACCACTAAACTTCATCTTTAGTATCAGTTGAATCTCTGCCTTCAACCAATTTGTCCATTTTGACTGAAGTAACTAGTCATTTTTAGAGAACTCACTTCAGTCAAATTAGTAAATTAATGGAAGTAACAAAGTCGCAAATAAACAGACAATCACAGAATTCTCATATTAGAAAAGGTTAAACTGGCACCTGCACTTTTCCAACTGATTAAATTGAGTTGATTATTAGCACTTCAATGGGAAATGTTTTTGCTTATAAATCAAGCTTGCTGGAAATGTCACAAAATAAGTTTCATCATTTGCAGTTGGATTTTTTTTTTGGTGGAGGTACATTTAACCACTTATAGAAATCATTTCTGCAACATCTCTTCTTATTTCAGAATTCATTGAGTATTAAACCTTACATACACACACACACACTGAAAGTTTCCTTACACATTCTTTTATTTATTTGGACTCAGTCTTTTCTGGATATGTCCTCTACTCATGCATTTTCAATAATTATATTTTGTCACAACTTGGTGCTTAAAGTTTTAGCTTGAAATATAGTTAGGAAAGAGCTAAAAGATGATAATATTAATATCTAGATTTAGTGGAACATTTAGGAAGCTTACATCATTAAGGCTGCAAAATAAAAGTCATGTGATCCTTGTCATTAAAGGTATCTAAGAAGAGAAATGCTAAATCCAGCTAGCATGTTTTTTAGTCATCTAATCAGTAATGATAACTTAAACCTAGAAAGAGAGAAGAAACACAGGGGTGGAGAGGAAGAGAGATGGGGGGGAAATGAAAGAAGAAAGAGAAAAAGAGAGGGAGAAACAGTAGCATTTCAAAGTATTAAGTATTTAGGAAAGGCAATGGCACCCCACTCCAGTACTCTTGCCTGGAAAATCCCATGGACAGAGGAGCCTGGTAGGCTGCAGTCTACGGGGTCGCTAAGAGTCAGACACGACTGAGCGACTTCCCTTTCACTTTTCACTTTCATGCATTGGAGAAGGAAATGGCAACCCACTCCAGTGTTCTTGCCTGGAGAATCCCAGGGACGGGGGAGCCTGGTGGGCTGCCGTCTATGGGGTCACACAGAGTCCGACACGACTGAAGCGACTTAGCAGCAGAAGCAGGGAGGGAGACTTCACTTTCACTTTTCACTTTCATGCATTGGAGAAGGAAATGGCAACCCACTCCAGTGTTCTTGCCTGGAGAATCCCAGGGACGGGGGAGCCTGGTGGGCTGCCGTCTATGGGGTCACACAGAGTCCGACACGACTGAAGCGACTTAGCAGCAGAAGCAGGGAGGGAGACTTCACTTTCACTTTTCACTTTCATGCATTGGAGAAGGAAATGGCAACCCACTCCAGTGTTCTTGCCTGGAGAATCCCAGGGACGGGGGAGCCTGGTGGGCTGCCGTCTATGGGGTCACACAGAGTCAGACAAGACTGAAATGACTTAGCAACAATAGCAAATGCACATCATGAATTATTTTTAGAGAGATGGTACATAAAAAGGATAGGAACATTAATTATTAAAATGAATGAGTTTCTCTTTTTCTTTTAAGGAAATAAAACAGCTTTTCAAATAGTGTATTTCTATTCAAAGAAGCAATAGAAATTTAAGAAGCTTAGTTTATTAACTAACGTATAGATCTTTATCTAAATTGAGAAAATGTTGCCATAATTTAAGACAAAAACCATGTTCCTTCCATCTTAATCAAAAAATTAAATTTCAGCCCCATTGAACCCAGAAATTATTTTCAGAAAAGATTTTGTCAAACATTACAGTCATTATATGCAAATCTCTTTTATAATGAATTTAAATTTTGCAAATAATACATGACGATATATACGTATCCCAAGATCTCTTTTAATTTAATCCTGCCTCAGTTCCTGTTGTAGGAAATGTTGCCTGCACATGGAAATTCCTTTAATATCTGGGTCTTGTTAAATTCTTCTTGATTTTACTAAAGAGTGAAATGATAAAAAAGCCTAGCTTGAGCTTAAAGCTAAATTTGTTTTGCCTCTGTGTAGCTGTTCACCTAAACCCATTGCGTTCCCTTTTTTCTAGAGGAGACGTTGGTGCCCTACAGCAAGCCCAATTTTCCATCTCCAGGGGGTCACAGCTCGTCAGGAACAGCTTCTTCTAAGGGATCCACTGGGCCTAGGAAAGCCGATGCTTTGAGGGGAAGCCACCAACGCAATGCCAGCGACCTTCTTGACATAGGATATATGGGCTCAAGTAGTCAAGGACAGTTTACAGGTGAATTATGTAAGTGCCTTAGGGCATTTAAAAGGCTGTGGTGATTCAGAAAGAAAACTGGGCCAATAGCGTAAGGGAGAATGTTTTCCTTGACCCTCTTAGAATATCTGACTGGGTCTGAAAACCAAACTGATGAGAGGGATTAACAGAAAAAAAAAAAAAAAAGCATACAAATTTTATTGAATTTTTACATGAACATGGGAGCCTTCACAAGAGAATGAAGACTCAAAGAAGGGACCAGAGCAGTAAATTTTTTGCTCCGTTAGACAAAGAGTAAATGTGTGAGAATTTAAAAAGAGGTTTGGGCTGGGGGTAGTAAAGAGTGAAGAAGTAACTAAGGGTTAGTTTAACAAGGTTTTGACAAGAGTATCTTCCCTCCTCTTGGTACAGGGCAGGTATCTGTCACATAGATTTTATCATCATCCTTCAGGGAAGGGTGAGGTGGGAGAGGTCAGAGTGCTCTTTATGCTTCTGCTAATTTTTTCAAACTCCCTCACTCTAAGATATTTAGTATGCTAAGTTACCGTATTTCGAAGTATGTCCTGAATCTTATCAATAACACTGCCACAGTAAACAAATTTAAAAATTGTAGAAAGCTCGCTTTACAATGAGAAAAAATTGAATTATGATTTTGAGCAGGTTTGGTTATAATAAAGACCATTGCTGTTTCTATCAGTCAAATAAACATTTCTTCTGTCTCAAGCTTGGATTTTTCTGTACAGAAATTATAGAAGTTAGGCAATTAATGTTAATACTTACATGTGAATTAAATATAGTTTTTTTGAAGTTTTCTTTGCCTGTTTAACTGAGCACAATAGGGAAATATTGGCTTGTTGGTAGTTTTAAAGAACCTTCTTGGGAATTCCTTATCCCCTAGTCGCTCTTTATTTTTTTATTTTGTACATTTAGGAAGTCAGCCTTGAAAAGTTCATCATTGATTTTAGTTCATTTGTAGTACTTTGATTTCAGTAACATATAAATTTCTCTTTTTGATAAAGAACTGGCATTGGTAGTTAATATAATTAAACTACTTTTTAAGTATAAAATACTAGAGAAAGAGAGCATGTCGCAGTCTGTCACACACAGTAAAAAGCATTGAATTCTTTGTGTTCATTGCATCATGGAAGTTACCAATTTCACTAACCAGTCTCAGTATTATATTTTCAATTGCTTCCTTGAATTCAGTTTATCTGAAGGAATAGCCCTGAATTCCAGTCTTCTCAACCTTCTCTGGTTCTGTGAGAAAAGAAAGGAAACTGCCTTCCTGACTCTATGCCCTTATCAAAAGCATTGCATTACTCTTAGGCTCACATTACTCTGATGCTCAGACTGGGGAATGCCATGAGATAATGAAAGCTGAAAGTACTTTCAAAACTGTAAATTTCTTTCATTTTAATTAATGGGAGTTATTATTGTTACCTATTACTAATCTGATTATAATTAAGATGTGTTTATCATTTTAATTTGATTCAGGACTACTTGGATTTTACTGTAACTATTATATGGGAGTAATTATAGGCTCATACGAAATATAAAAATGATTTACTTGGATTTTAAGTGTCGAAATTTTACAATTTTCTTTGTCTTTCCCTTTTCATAAGCAAAAATTTGTAAATTCACAACCTAACAAAATCCAAGATACATCTTCATCTATTATCTGTTTGCCTTGCTTTTCGTTATGCTGATCAAGATACAGAATACTTAATTTAAATGCAAACTTATTTCTGTTTTGTTTTTTTAATCTCTTCACAGAGTAACTGAGAGGAGACATGCAAAGCTGCTCTGAAAGACCATCAGGTCTGAACTCATGGAAGTGATAACACTAAACAGTGCAATGAACAATTTCTTTATTTATGTACTATTAAAAGAACTGTAAATGCGATGTAAAGACACAGCCACACATATCCCACAGATATTTTACTTGTGTTCTTCTCTTAAGTACACCACCCACCTTAACTCTTTCTTGTCAGGAGTATATAAAAAAGAAAGAAAACAAAGCTCGCCCTCCAGGAAGAAAAGGATTTTCCTCTGTATATAATTTCTTTTGTGCATTGCTATGCAAGCTCACTCTTTTTAGCTCTGTTCATATTATTGTCTGTTCTTATTGGTCTGTTGTACTATATGTGAATTAATAGGCTGTGGTGCCATATATTAACTTTTAATTGTGTAACTTTTATGTTTAAATTTTGCACTGCAATTTTATTTGGTGATAAGCACAAATCTCTACTCCTCGTGACATGAAGAAAAAGACTGAATGTGAAGGGAGTTTCTGTACTGTAAGCTAGGTTGGATAATGCTGGTTGTAACCAATGATGTTAGGGGGGTTTCAGTTGGGGTGTAGAAATAGGAAGATGCAAAGTAACAGTGATGTTGGCTAAGTCTTCTTTGAACATCAGGGACTGAGTCAATAATAAAAAAAAAAAAGCAGTTATGTGGCTTTTACTATTGATAAGAACAGGGGTCAAAAGAAGGAAGTTGAAGTCCTAAAACTGAATAGGCATTAAAATATACAGGTAGCGATGATGTACTAAACTTGCTTTTTAAAAAAGGAAATTAAAGTTATGTTTAGAAACAACTTTACCTGTCATTGTAATTGACCTGTCTCAGAATTACAACAAGCAAAAGGAAATTAGTGTGTTTCACAAGAGCTGTATTTATATTACAGTTTTTTAAAAAAGCGTTGTCTGAATTACCATAACTAATCTCTCCAACTCATTAAGTCAGAATATAATATGAAGTTCCCCAAGGAAACAAAATGAACTCTAGAATATCTAGCAAATAGTTAAAGAGGCAATTTATTATTAGGACATACTTGGGCTGCTCCCAAATACAAAAACTCTATTGCAATATCTTGTTTCATCTTTCTAATACATGTACAGTACATGCTAGAGGATAGAGCTGCATCACTTAAATTCATGACTTTTAAAAAATAATGCAGTCTATTTGCAACTTTGTGTTTCATTTGATTAAGAAGTGAAGTTTATGCCACCAAATGTATAGCCAAATTGTAAGTGCTTAAAAAGCAGTGTTCAGAGTATGTTCAGTTCACAGTAAGTAGATTTATTGGAATAAATCTTTTATGGTTCATTCTCAGAAATTGGCTACCAACTAAAAAATGTTTGACCCATTTTGAATGAGTAAATCGAAAAGAATAATTTTAAAGAAGAACAATGCATGTTTATACACTTTTTAAATAAAACCAAACCTCATAAGTGGACATTAATAACAGTGTCCTGCCTCATTTGTTTTTACGACTTTGAGAACCAGAAGTTCCTGAACATCAGTCATGTATCATCCAAATGAAGATGCTTTGAAATATATATTAGCTACTGTACATGTATAGTCAATCAGTCAAGTAGAAGAGAAATTTCCTGAAATTCCCACTTGTGACATTTTTCCATGTGCTACCTACACAATTGTAAATTATATTTCTAGTTATGCTTTCTCATGTTTGTCCTATGATATGTTCAGTAGTTGGTACTTTGAAAAATATTCACTAGGATGGTTAAGATCAATTCTAAAATATGGGACCAGTTTAAATGACAGTTCATACTCCGTGCATTATTGGCTCAGTCACCAACTGTGTATCATACTGTTATAGCAAAGAGAGGAACCTAGTTAAATGTTTCCATCTTTTTGTTCCCTAAGGCTGCACCAACACAGGCAAGAGTAGAGGAGCATAATGTTCTTTACGGACCCCTACATCTTCTTGCTCCCATGTAGTTCATTTCTACACTGAAGAGAAAAAGAATTCTGAGACACACTTATTATTCCCTTTGTCATCTTTCTACCATCAGTGCCTGAATTTTAATGCAGTTTGATTTCTGTGAGACAGAGAGACTGGGGATGATGAGACATTTCTGTGAAGAATGAATACATACCTATATGCAACTGTAGGATGTGAAGAATTTAGTTTTTTATTTATGCAATCCCCTACTTCATCTCTTTCTATTTAAATGCAAAGTTTTGTTCATTTTTTGGTTCCTTCTTTATGCTTCATGCTCCTCTATAACCCAAGTTAGCCTGAAACTTTAATTCATTACAGATACTACACATAGACTTTTACCCCTGGTAACTGGCAAGTGTATGTGGCTAATAAAGATTTCAAAACAGAGTATGTTTATGTGACTTCTGGAGTAATCCAGGGCATAGTATCATACCTTCAATTCATAAAAATTAACTGTTTTGGTTAGAGTATGTCGCCTTATGTTTCCTTGGAATATTCTTTTACAATAGATCACATTCTCCGTTAAGTCTAGTTTTAGATTAATTGGCTAATATTGCACCCAAAATATTTTCCTCCTGTAGATATAAAGCAAGAAAAAATACTGTGGCTACCCACTTGAATTCAGGAAGACTACCGAAAATCAAAGCCTTTGTCACCTTGCTATATGTAAAAAACTTCCAGTAAGTGTAAGTCAGAATGTCATGAGAGCTCCACGTTTTTTTTCATTTGGAAGCCGGTTAAATGATTAGAAATGCACAGAACTCACTCTTGTGCAGGTCTAAACAAAGGCCTGCCTAAGCTGTCAGAAGGAAGTCTAGGTAGGAGAATGTAATCTCATCTTGCCCTCACAGGCAACCCTGCTGTGTCATCATGCCCTACACGAGAATAGCTCCATTCTTAACACACATGGTCTGTATTGGGGGCAGCGGCCGAATTAGTATCCAACTCATGTATTCCTCAGTGTAGGCAAGCAGAGTGGTCCTTCCCATTCTCCAGTTCTCCCCCAGGCTGAATTTAAAGTACGGGGATATGAAAACAACTGATTTCTTCACAGGATTTGAATCCAGTTCAATGGCAAATATAGGAAAATGAAGACCAGCATTTACAATAACCTGTAATCAAAGGGAAGTAAAAACATTGCAAGTTGATTTTCTCGGGGTAACAAAACATTAAATGGTGTTCTATGTCATAGCCTACTACTCTATTTAAATATACTTTCAATGGGTTTTGAGTTGAAAGTTTGTATGAGTTTAATAGAACACCTCTAGATTTCTATTCAACAAAGTTATGTAATTGCCCGTTGACAACTTATAATACGAAGAAGCTCTAAACTATGGTTTATCTTCTCCACTGGAAAGTGATTGTGTGTCAGTATTAAAGATATGCAGAACCATAACATTCACTAATTTGTTCACCTGCTTCTGTATACTGTATTTATAGAATTACTTGACAAGAATTGGTGTAAAGCAACATGTCTTTCCACATTATCTTAGAGGTGAAGTTAACTTTTCTTTTGCTTCTCTTTGGATATGTACTTCAAAGGAAACACCATACTTTTTTAACGAAGTTCAATTTACTAATTTTTCTGATCTCATACTTTTCAAAACCATTTATTGTGACTTTAAAGTGTTGCAAGATAAGGGATTTTGTGGCCGTGGGTAGACTTTTTATACTTTGTTTTATAGATGGATTTTTTTTTAATTGTAGTTTGTTTAAGTCACCAAACAGCGTCCAAAATCTTAATGTGTTTCATTTGATGTTGTTAGATCAGAAAAGAAATTGGCATAAAATTGGTTAATAGTATTGTCAAAGAATTGTGTATTGTGTACTCACTGGGAAAAAAAATAAAATATATTCACATTTCAAATTTGTAAAAAAGCCATTTATGTAAAACAGACTTGCTTGCTTTGATTTGTAGACAAATCAAAAATAGACCGTTTTGTCACTTTTAGAATTCTACGTTAATATTTTATGACCAAATGCATAATCTCATTTTCTCATTTGGTTATGGATTGGGTGGTGATTAATAGAAATTGGTGTTGATGTATAGCAAGTGACTAAAAGTCACTGATGAAGAATGTTAAAAGCGTTTGAAATTATAGATCCCACTCTACGAGCACTACTTTAGCGATCTGATCTTCCCCACCCATGAAGTCCTTAAGATAGATATGATATAAAGTTTTTGGCTGCAAAAGTACTTAACAAATTATTTTTAATATTATTTTACTAAATAATTACTTTTTAAATATAATTAAATGTGAGAATTGGAAGAAAATGGGTATTTCTTAATTGCTTTAGAATAATTCATGAAAAATTTCTTAAGATGATGGATGTCGAACAGTTATCTCAGGGATTGGGTAGAAAAGAAAAATTCTCTTCTATTGTACTTCATAAATACTTCATTCTTTTTCACTAAGTACAATTACAGGATCAGATGCTCTCTAAAAATAAAAATAACTTTTGAATTCTTTAATAATCTTAGTAATAGGAAAATTAAAAATAGAAAACTTTAATTCATTTAAAAATATTAAAAATATCCATGGTAAGTGGACAATAGATTTCAGAGATCCATTTAATTTAGGTTAGCAATAATAAATAGTATTAAAATAATTAATATTACATCAATAGCAATGTATATGTGGACTTCCCTGGTGGCTCAGACAGTAAAGCATCTGTCTACAATGCAGGAGACCCAGGTTCGATCCCTGGGTCAGGAAGATCCCCTGGAGAAGAAAATGGCAATCCACTCCAGTACTATTGCCTGGAAAATCCCATGGACAGAGGAGCCTGGTAGGCTACAGTCCACGGGATCACAAAGAGTCGGACACGACTGAGTGACTTCACTTTCTTTCACTTTTCACTTTCACTTTCAATGTATATGTGGATAAAGACAAAATATATCAGTGACCAATATGAAAATGGTAGTGCTTTGCTCAGTTGCATCTGACTCTTTGTGACCTGTGGACTATATAGCCTGCCAGGCTCCTTCTGTCCATGGGATTCTCCAGACAAGAATATTGGAGTGGGTTGCCATGCCCTGTTCCAGGGGATCTTCCCTACCCAGGAATCAAACCCATGTCTCCAGGGTCTCCTGTATTTCAGGCAGGTTCTTTACCCACTGAGGCACCTACAAAACAATCATTGCTCTGTTGAATCTGAGTATGCCATGGAAGCTCCTACAAATGGCAGAAGTGAAAAGTTAGCAGAAAGATTTATTAAAGTAATACACTATTCTCTCAATTATTGTACATGAGCTAGAGAAAAGGTATATCAATGGTACACGTTTAAACAACAAATAATATTTAATGCCCTCAACTTG
Organism: Bubalus bubalis; assembly: GCF_019923935.1. Taxonomy (NCBI): domain Eukaryota; kingdom Metazoa; phylum Chordata; class Mammalia; order Artiodactyla; family Bovidae; genus Bubalus; species Bubalus bubalis. Next base: position 70,279,877 of record NC_059157.1, read on the forward strand.
TGAAAATGTATTTTATCTTTTGAAGAAGAAATCAGCAGAGTTCATGCTAAATTTCACTTCATAGCAGAGATGTGAAATAAAACTTCAGTAATAGAAAACTATCACAAGAATTCAAAAGAAAAGGCAAGTACAAATACTTGCTAAGGGTGGGATCTGGCAGGGTCAAAGGCAAGGTGGGGGATGTGGGTGTGTGCTCTGTCCTGTCCAGCTCTCAGCTCTTTGCAACTCTAATTTCTGCAGCCTGCCAGGCTCCTCTGTCTATGGAATTTTCCAGGCAAGAATAGGGGAGTGGGTTGCCATTTCCTACTCTGGGTGATTTTCCCGACTCAGGGATGGAACCTGCATCTCTTGCATCTCCTGCATTGGCAAGTGGATTCTTTACTGCTGCAACACCTGGGGAGCCCAGAGTGGAAACTGGCGGGATTTCGAGGACTCTTTAACCTGAATGAATTTAGCATCTGGTTTTGGCCTTCACCCTCAGAAGGAGTTTTTTCCAGGCCCAGGGAAAGGAATCTGATACACAAAAGTGTTGCAAAGCAGTCAGGAATCCCAGTGACAGGTGAAGAACATTTGTATGACTGTGCATTTAATTTATAAAGAACTACAAAAGTGAATTCCTTTGCAGCTTCTAGTTAACACATTTTCTTCTTCCAGCTGTCAAGCTACAAGAAATACATATATATATATATATATATATATATATATATAATGTTCTTAATAAAGGAAAAATACTTTTGTTTTATAATTCAAATAAATCACCTTTGGCTCAGGTCAGTGTCCAATTTGTAGGCTCTTGTAACAGCCCTTAGATCAGAGTACCCTTTGTCGCTAAAAAAAATGCCTTGGTGGATTCAGCTTCTAGATAGTAGACAACATTTTTTTGGTCAGTTTTTTCTTAGATGATATTTTTCTAGACCACCACTATGAATGATTTGTTTCTGATAAACCAGGTTTTTTTTTTTTTTTTTTTTTTTTGGTGGGGGGAGTGATTTTTTGTGTGTATTTTTGCCCTTGTTTCCTTACTCCTTCCTTTTGCAAGCAAGCATTGATATATTATGCTAAGAATTAAATATTCAGAGTAATTAAAACAGAAATAGCTTTGGCCTGCATAAACAGATTAGTATCTCCTGTGAAGCCTGCCCCTGATCTCTAGAAAAGTATCTTTTTGATGAATGTTTTTGAACTAAAGGGAAAGAGGCACTAAGATAGGCTTTCCAAAAAATTCCTAAGCAATACAATTTGTGTTAGTTTCATTAACCTCCTCTTTGCCCCATCACTTTATCCAGTATTCTAGTTTTTCCTCAAAATAGTGTATGAAATTTTAATAGGTATTTATAAAATAAAAAAGAAGAAGAGACATGAATGAAAACTCTATAGTTGAATATGTACAGATTTCTTTACTACTAGACCCCTTTTCAAATCTGTTCAAGGCATCTTGTGAGACTAATACTATGTGAACTCACTTTGAGAAGTACTTTCCTGGAAACTCATACTTCATTCTATCCCTAGGCTCTACGTTAATGGCCTCCAAGGCGTACATACCATGCCTTGCTGTGGTTTTTAAAAGTCAATATCAAGTCATGAGAAGGACGGATGTGAATCCCAGGTATTCTGTGAAGATGCTGCGGTTGCTGCTTAGTCACTAAGTTGTATCTGACTCTTTTGCAATACCATCAACCGTAACCCACCAGGCTTTTCTGTCTATGGGATTTCCCAGGTAAGAATACTTGGGTGGATTGCCGTTTCCTTCTCCAGGGAATCGTACTACCCAGGGATTGAACTCGTGTCTCCTGCCTTGGCAGGCGAATTCTTTACTACTGAGCCATGAGCTCAGCTACCACTGGGAAGCTCATGCTGTGGAGATAAGAAAAAATACATAGTGAGAAATTGTATGTATCCTCCCCATTTTTAATAGAGTTTCAAGTACTTAACTGATATCAATACTGAGCACTTAGGCAACAAGTAAGCTTGCAATAAGTTCCTTAGATTTTCTATATTTCTTTTGTATATCAAAGCATTAGGCTAAAATGAAAGCATGAAAATACACTCACTGTCTTCCCTTCCTTTAACTTCCAACTTTTACAAAAAGATAGTTTATTCACTTTTCACTAAGTTCTACTTCAATTGGAACTTTGGTAAAAATAATAGTGGATCACACAAGATTTACAGAGATAGCTTATAATTTGTCAATAAGACAACACAGATCTGAGTTGCACTGAAGTGTGGAAAACAGCTAGTTAGTAATGATGAAATTCAATGTAGTCGGAAAATGGATAAATATAAAAATTCAAAAGAGAAATTGAGGATTACCATTACATGAAATTTCACTGGCATTAAATGTGAAAGAAGATAGGTTGTAAGGAAAATTGAAGTGAAATAGTGGGAGCAGGGATTTAAATGTACTTGATTAATTTTGAATAATAGTAGATGAATGTAATCAATAGATTAGAATATCCCCACATAGCTGATTTGAGAGTAGTTGCTTATGGGTAATTGTTAGTTTAATAAAAAGGATGAAACAGGCAAATGGAAGCATCTTGAAAAGGCACAAGAGGAAAGCAACAGTTTAAGAAAAGAGATTAAAACATTTTCAATAAATGTGCAGGCATTTTTGTGTAAGTAATTATACTCCAAAGTTAAATTCGTCTCAATCAATATTGATGATGCTAATTTTTCCTAGCATTTTCATGGCATTTAAAGTATACTACAACTGTACTAAAATGTGTAAAATACACACTCACAATATATGAAAAAGAAGCATGTGTTAAATGGCTAATATTATTTCATTCCTATTAAAATTATTTGACTATTATTACAAAAATGAAAACTTTTAATGATAGCTGTAGATATTTTGGATCTGTTTAATAATATTCCAAATAAAAAGGATTATAATACTTAAAAATGTATTTTGTAGCCAATAAATGTATTAGGAGATACACACATATGCATTATATATATATACATATATACGATTTTCAATTCAGTAGAATCTAAGATATGATGAATACACTCATGGAGTATGGAAAAGAGGAAACTTACAAAGAATATATACAAAGGCATCAATACAAGGATCCCAGCCTGAACAATGCTTTACATAATTTCTCCTTCCCCTGGACAAATTATATAATCATTTATATGTATGTATTACCTACACTCTTGTGCATTTATGTTTATATATATATGCATTTTATTTGTCTGTATGTAGACATGGGCTTCCTTTTATCATCTGGGTGGCTCAGATGGTAAAGAAACGGCTTGCAATGCAGGAGACCTGAGTTCTATCCCTGGGTCAGGAAGGTCCCCTGGAGAAGAGAATGGCCACCTACTCCAGTATTTTGCCTGGAGAAACCCACTGACAGAGGAGCCTGGTGGGCTAGAGTCAATGGGGTTGCAAAGAGTTGGACATGACTGAATGACTAACACTTTCACACTTTTCATGTAGATATACACTCATTTTTACATATACATTTATAATTATACATGTGTGTACATATATTAATGTACACACATATCAATAATTACATATCGTATGCATCCTATATATCGTATATAATAGTATTTGTACATATATATCAAAAAATGGATATTTTCTGGTTTGAATGACAAAATGTTTTAAAATGAATAAACAAATGTATACACAGTACTGTGCTTGGCACAATGTCATGGGGGGCTGACAATGATAAATAATACTATCTCATTATAAACTAGTTGAAAGTATTAGAAGGGATGAACATTATGTTAGAAGTAGAAAATTAAGCAAATGATGTAAGGCCACAAATGTTGCAGAAATCCATTTCAGGAGTTACCAGATAGGAGACAGCACTGAGGGTTGCTATGGTTAATGAGGCTTAGAGATAAAACGGATAGAGTTTGGCCTTAAATGGGAAGAATTGATAGAGGATCACCTGGAGGAGAGGAAGCAGATACAATGCAGTCTCTGGCCTACAGGAAACTGCAGTCTCATGAGAGAAGCAGTGAATTGAAGCAATATTTCCAAACGATGGAATCCAAGATCTGATCAGTACATGCAGTGTTATAGTGAGGTTGTGAAAGGGCACCTAACTCAGACTCTAAGGGTCATGCCAGACCTTCCAGGCTAAGTAATGTGCCTGAGACTCTCTGTTCCTCCTAAACAAAGGTGTTAAATCAGGGCTTCATTTTCCCTCTGCAAAAGCACATCCTTCTTTTTCCATTCGGGAGAGGTAAGGACATCTCACCCCCAAAGGAGACTTGTGCTTTTGTAAATGGGAAAATTCAATTTTATCTTTAAATTCTACATATCTAAACATGCCATGCATGTAATAAGTTTCCAAATAAAGAATGTTATATAAACCTAAATCTATAAACTAAATCAATACCATAATTATAACAGAGTGTGAAATATTCCCACTTAGAAAGTTGTGCAGTTTCATGTAAACAACAACAGGAAATACCAGACAGAAACAGAATGAGACCAATTATGAGGAACACAGTCCCAAATGGAGCAGAGCAACTTTCCACACATGTGCAATTGAAGGCAGCGGAGCCAAACCAGACCCCAGGGCTCAAATAGAAACTTCATTAGGGAAAATTAAGAACAATACGCGATGCTGAAATATCTGATACAATAATCTGCCTGAGGACCAACCACAAAAGGAACACAAACAAATCAAACTATATCCTGGCAAGAATAGATGAATGAAAACAAAGATAATTATGTGCAATAAAACTTTAGTAGGGAAAAATGGACTTGAAAGCAAATCGTGGTCCTCCTGCTTTACCATCCTCCCATTCAGCCTTCCCCCAGGATCCTAATGAGTTGTTGATTATCTCTTATTAAAGACCAACAACAGAAAAACTCAGAAACATGAAAAATAATTAGAGCATAAGACTAAGTATGGATAACTATGAAATGGCAAAATATAATTAATCACCCATTCCCTGCAAATGTATCTTCTAAAGTGACTCCATAATATTAAAATGCCCAAGAACTTTAATTTTGTAAAACCCACACACTTTCATGAACACACACACACAAATGGCAAACTGAGCTATTTGCCGACAAAATTAGGTTGCTACGAGATTTTGAGGAAACAGTCAACATACTCTTGAATGTGAGTTTGCTGGATTAACTCCCCAGACATAAACTATACCCGCTCAACCCTTTATTTGCTCTCTTTCTCTAGTTATAGCTTGACCTCAGGGGTTTCAAGTTTTGTATGTTTAAATTTAGTACTATTAGATATTAATTTTCCCTTGAAAACATAGAGATTTATTTTCCAGTCCATCTGAGATTTGAGAGGGGATTTCTAAATAAATATTGTGAGTTATTTAAAAATGTACGACGCTGAAACATCATATCTTATGCCCCTTTTGTAACTTCTAGTTTCTGTCACATCATGTCAGTTTCTGTTACATCATGTTATCTGGTCGCGTGTCTGACTCTTTGTGACCCCATGATCCGCCAGGCTCCTCTGTCCATGGGATTCTCCAGGTAAGAATACTGGAGTGCGTTCCCAGTTCCTTCTCCAGGGGATCTTCCTGACCCAGACATCAAACCCGGGTCTCTCGCATTGCAGGCAGATTCTTTACCATCTGAGCCACCAGGGGTCTGACACAACACTAAATTAGAAGGCTGCCTAAAGTGATTTGACTATATAGAACCCACTGAATTATTTTACCACATTAAGTAAAATACTATTACGACTTTTCATGTAAAAGCATTCATTTTATTTGACTAAATAACCAACTTAAGAAATTAAAGTCTAAACATATTGCAAAATAAGCTAATTAGTAGTGGAAA